>NW_024081332.1:334935-559974 GCF_003009895.1 Hyaena hyaena
AAAAAAAAAAAAAAAAAAAAAAAAAAGCCCTGATTTTCTCAGTGAATAACATTTGAGCCATACTGACAGTTTCCAAGGCATTTCCACACACATAAACCAGTTTCCTCTTCACAACAAGCCTGCTATTACAAGTAGGGGTGACTGTCCCAAATATTCAGATGAGCTAATGGAGGTAAATGCGGGGCAAGTGACTAGCCCAACTTTATGATGGGGACTGGAGCTGAGGCCTCTTGGCTTCAAACCCCACGCTGTGCACTGTAACAGGAGTCGTAAAGCTTTCCTTAACACCACCTTTATGAAACCCCACTCCACCCCACCCCTGCCTTTTTTTTTTTTTCTTTTTCTGGGATGGGTTTTTCTCCCTCCCTTTCTGTCAGCCCTCCCAGGGCTCGCTGCCTCAGAGCTGAACGAATATATACACATCAACATTCTCCCGTAGGGACCGCTTGAGGTGACCCAAGCTCACATTGTTCATCACACTGTTTCTCTAGAAGCAACAACCTGAGCATTTGTTTGTTTGTTTGAAGTTGAACTCCAACCACAAATATCACGTGCTAAAGAGACGTATCCCAAGTCCACCCTGATATGCAACATAGTAGAAGGGGCACCTGAAACTCACCAGCTCTACCAGCATATGGTTCCCTAGTTGGCATCATAAAGACACACGCTGGACACTCTTCATCTAAGAACATGTAAGAGGGATGTTCTTAGATCAAACAGGAATCCATCTGAATCCTTTTTAGTCATTAGGCAGAGCAGGCTTGTAGGAGTCTAGCTCAGGGCTTCTCAACCGTGGCACTAGTGACATTTTGGGATACTGTGGGGACTGTCCCATGCACAGCAGGGTGTTTAGCAGCACCCCTGGCCTCTACCTACCAAAAGCCAGTAGCTCCCATTCTCCTGCCCATTTGCGATAACCAAAAAGGTCTCCAGACTTTGCCAAATGTCTCCTGGAGCAGCAAAACCATCCCCCAATGGGAACAACTGCTCTACTATGAGCTGCATGAAGGTCTGCCTTCATCCTGGGGCTATCAAGGTACCAATATACATACAGACACACACACACACACACACACACACACACACTCTCAGCAAGTGCATTTAGTAATAGCTACTGTCTTTGGTTGTCCATCATTTGGCAATGCTTGGTGTCTTACCTACCCACTGCCTGGACTTCCAGGAGGAGGAAGAGACCCCACTGTCCTCATATCTCTGTAGGGTTCCCTCTCACTCAGTGAGTTTAACTGAGACCTGGAGGCTTAGAAGTGGGGGGAAATCTTTAGCCTTGTCCACCACCAAAGCCTGGCCCATAGAGGTCTGTCAGACAGGTGGGGAGAGGGGTTCTAGCAATGGTGGACATCCAGCCCAGGACCTTTCCTGCATCAATGCCGGGGGGAGAGGTGGGGGGAAGGTGTGCATGTGCACAAGAAGGATTCATTCTAGGAAATGAAGAAATAGAGGACTGTCCCTTCCCCCTTTCTACTTTTCTGCCTTTTTAAGATTTTGAAACAAATGATGCGGGGTGGTGGGGAAGACCTATAAAAAGACGCTGGAGCCCGCTGCAACTTCGCCAAATGCCCCTGGGTTGCAATTCTGAAGAAAGGAGCATTCAAAAGGGCCAGCTGAGCTTCCCAGAACCATCAATCAGGGCAGCAGGGGCCGGCGGCACCTCTGCAGTCCTCTCCCACCTCAGCACCAGATCTGTGGAGGCGGCTGGGCAGTTCTGGATTCCCGCGTCAGGCCTACCCCCATGTTTAGGAGCAATAAAACTCTCTTTGGCTGCAATTCTCATCTGAAGCCAGCCCCACAATCACCCCCCGGGGCGAATCAGTTATCGGGGCATAAGAGAGGTGTGGCTGAGCCTAGATTCTTTGCAAGGTCATGGCATGTGGGTAAATTAAAAATGCTGGTTTCTCCAAGCCTCATCTAGGTTCCATCCAACTGACCCTAGCTGGCTCCTGGCCAGTGTCCCGTGGGGCCAGCGGCCTCCCTGCTGGGGATGCTCTTTAGAATGTAAAACATAGAACCTGTGTGGCATCAACTGCCAAGCAATAGCAGCCAAGCAACAGCAAGGGCTACCACTCATGGGGTGCTGTCTAGGAGGTAAGGACTCTCTTCTGATACTCACAAGCAGAAAGAGAAAACTAGACCCAAATGGTGAGTACAACCACTCTCATTTACATATGCTACTGTAGGCTGTGACTCTCTGAGGCAAGACAGATATGCAGTTCCCAATCTTACTGAATTTGGGAAACTCTTTCTGGGGATTGGGCTTCCATAGAACACCGTTGGGGAACTTGTGGTTCACAGTTAAGTAGAGGCAGTGGTTTAGAACCTGTCTTTACCGTATTAAAAAAGGGTGGTTCTGTTCCCAGTTTTATTACTATTTTAATGTTTATTCATTTTTGAAAGGAGAGGGGTGGGGGAGAGAAAGAGAGAGCTGGGAGGGGCAGAGAGGGCGACAGGGGATCCAAAGCCAACTCTGCGATGACAGCAGTGAGCCCAATGTGGGGCTGGAACTCATGAACTGCGAGATCAGGACCCGAGCGAAGTTGGACGCTCAACTGACTGAGCCACCCAGGTGCCCCTGTTCCTAGTTTCAAGTCATTTTCACTGGGAAAGCTGTAGAATGCTCTCAGATCTACCAAAAGGGTCATGTGGTTTCTCTCTTATTTGACTCAGTCGTGAGATGCATACATAGTGACAGATTTCCTTACAGGAGAGCATCTTGCCTGCCCCAGGTAAACCCTATTTGGTTATGGCTTGTTCGTTCTTGTACTGTACTGTGGAATGCTAACTACGAGTCTCTTAAGATTTTTACTTCAACATTCCTAAGGGAGAGTGAACAAAAGTTTTCTTTTTTGTGCTATTAGTGTCGCTATCAGTGCTATTCTGGCCTTTACTATTTATAAAGGGGGCTGTACCTCTTTTTCTTCATGCTCTGGGTCCCTTTCTGCTTCTGGGGCCCCTCCTTAGCACCCTCCTTGGGGTGAATACTTGGCCAGGTGGGGTATTTCCATTCGACCCGGCCCCAGGGAGGGGTCCCTCTGAAGGGTGCTCTCACCGGAGAGCCAGAACCCCCTTTCCTGCAGGGAGGCAGAGAATCGGTCCTACAGGGTCCCTGCTTAGCTTGAAGACTGTGCAGCAGATTAATTGCAGCTGTGCCCTGGAATTTCCCCAACATACAAATCTTCATGATGTAAAACAGCTGGGAGGAAATCCCAGCATGCCCCGTACAGAGGCAGACCTGCCAATGAGCCACGGAGATTAACCCTCCACCTCCCAGAAGGTAGGGATGCCCCCCGTCCCCCAGCCAGATCTGCCCCAGTTCCAAGCTTGCTTTGGTGTGGACAGGACTCTGCAGGACTCTGGGTACCGCCCACATTCTCCCCATTCACAGGTTCTCACAGAAACCCTCTAAGCAGGGCCCAGGAGAGAGAGGAAGCAAAGCTTCATGTTACAGAAGCAACAGCACAGCTCGCCGAAGAAGTGCGCTGCAGTTGGAAGCGAGGAAACAAGTCAGCTCCAAAAGTTCCCCAGGTGAGAACCCTCCACCCCACAGAACTCCTTTCACTTCCTGGTGATAGCAACGGGCCTGAAGCAGGGAGAAGGGCTCTTCCCTCTAGCTTTCCCGTCTCGCAGTTTTTACCCTTCAGGAGCAGAAGCTCGCCAGTGGAGATGACCAATCTTTCCTGCCTCTTTGGTCCCCAGTGATAAACAGACACTCTGGAACCCCAAAGCCAGGGCCCCTGGAACACAGAAGAGGGCTTTCTTTCCCAGATCTCCCTCTTAGGAAACTGTATGGTGCAGCCACCCAGCAAAATAGGCAAGAAACCCCCTCAGGCTGTCCACCACAGAGTGACAAGGACATTGTGCAAAATGCAATTGTTTTAACATGAAGATTCGTATTCTAAATGAAAAAATATGAACCGATGATCGGTTTCTCTTTACTCTCCATCCTGCCACAACTGGGGACGGGAATGCAATCATTTCTCATCAGGACTCTGATTTGCAATTTGGTGGCTCCCCAAATTCCACAATAGTTTATCTTCTAAAAACTAACTCATCAGGGGGCCCCTGGCTGGCTCATGCAAACCTTAACCTCAGGGTGATGAGCCTGAGCCCCACATTGGGCTTGGAGCCTACCTAAAACAATAACAAAAACACCTAACTCATCAGATCTCTTCCTTGCTTAAAAAATCCTTTCCTCGTTGGTTGCTGTGGTCAAGGGATCAAGCCCCCCCCCCCCCCCCCCCCCCCCCCCCCCCCCCAAAGTCCTCAGCAATCCGGAGCCAACCTGTCCTTCCAGCCTTCACTCCTCACAGCTCCCCTATTCCCCGCCCACTGGCCAACACCAACGGCACTCAAGTCCCTACAATATAGTGTGCCATTTGCTCAGCAGCTTCCCAGCCTGGAGTATCCTTTACTAGCAGGAAACTCTAACCTCTTCTTAAAAACCCTGTCTCAAGTTCCCCTTCCCAGACAAGCCTTCTCCGGCTTCCCACAAGAGCCAGCCACTCTCACCTCTGTGCCAGCTTGGTGTTCCCATGGCCCTGGTCATGCTGAGTTGCTGTTATTCATTTGCAAATCCTGCCCTTCTTTTGGACTGTAGGCTCCTCAAGGGTCACGTCCATATCCCCAGTTCCTTGCCCAGAAGCCAGCATCCATGATGCTTCCAGACCCTTGTCCCACCTTGAGCCCAAGCACTTATCAAACTCATAAGCTCCAGTTTCTACATCTGTAACAGTGGGTTGTCCGGTCTCTTCCTGAATCCTTTAGAGATGTGGAACACATTTAACGGAGTTCCTTTTCACTCTTGAGTGATTGGTTCTCACGTTAATTGGCCTACTATTGCCAAGAATTTGTAAATGCAGCTTGGAAGCTCTGATACCCAAACCCTGCTAGTTCCTGGAGGCCTGTTTAAGATCCTCTGTCTTCTGTCAAAATGGACATAAGTTGATCTCAATTTGAAAGTCTACCAACATTGAGCAATGGGCTCATTAGCGGGGAGAGAGAACCGCTCTCCCAACTAAGAACAAATGTTTCATTTCAAGAAATCACTGAACAAGATAAAATGAAAGTATTTAGAACTGGTTTCCAAACATGATGGATTAGACAAAGTTCCCAGAGCGAAAGTATAAAAAGCAAAGCGTACACTCTTCTCCCTTATTTTCTTTTCTCAAGATGAGTAGTTTCTGCACTTGGTTCGTTTCGTGGATGACACTAAATCCTCAACACAGTCATGATCTTCGTTTTACTCATGGGCAGAAGGTGCGGTTCCATCTTAAGTTTCTGCTAATAGATGAGTTGTTACAAATGAATCCAAAATGTCTTGATATAAACAACTTTTTTTCATGTCATACAACACACAAAATTTTCCTTGGAAAAGTTATTTAGAACCACATTTTTGCAATGCTTTAAACCAACAAAATGACTTTTTTCTCTGAGGCACCTGTCACAGCAGTTAGGTCAGCAAATATTTTTGGAGCCCCTCCTGTGTCCTGGCAGCAGAGGGGGCTCTAAAAATATTTCACGACTGAGGAGTAAACTCAAGAGTGGGTTGGTTGGGTTCCAGTTTTCCCATAAACACCTATTCCCTGCCCACACCCTCAAATAATCTCCCTTCTTTCCCGGATTATTCTCTTCCTCTTCCAACTTGGATAATCGGGCAGTTCTGCATACCAGACTTGACCGAAGGTTGGTTTTTAGAAACTGGCCACCACCCGCCCCCCGCCCCCCTCCACCACACACACACAGAGGCCCATTTCCCCTGGTGGAAGGATACAGCATGAGAAGCAGAGACCAGGGTCTCAGGCTCGTTCTAACCTCTCTGGACTCCATCATTTCACCTTTAAAATGGGAGTATTTTACTTCATCGGCCTGAAGGCAGGGACCTGGACCAGATGGCTTCTCATGGAAGCAAAAAAAAAATCAAATGTCTGATTAAACCCCAGTGGGTTCCTGGGAGTGGAGACTGCACTGAGGTACTGGATAGACTCCGAGGAGTCATCGCAGATCCCCATTTACAAGCTGTGTACCTGAGGAAGCGACCTCACCCTTCAGAACCTCTGGTTTCTCACCTGTGATGTGGGAATAACGGCACCTCCCATCTGGCAGAACTGTTTTAATTTAGTGCAGCAGTCACTCGGGAAAGGACAACCCGGAGGGCTGAGCACACGGAGAGCTCTTAGGAAACAGGTGTTTAGTCCCCGGAACTTAAGTTTCCTTTTGTTCAATGAGCCTGTTACCTGCATTTTACTCAGGGATAAGGAAGAGCTAATTAACATAGAGTTTGACCATTCACTCCTCTCTGGGCGCTTTATGCAGAGGGGTCCTGCTCAGTGGTGCGTTAGTAAATGGGTGACAACCAGCTCTCTGAGCAAAAACCCAAACCCAAACCCAGCTCTGTAGCATTGTTGGTATCCACAGTGTAAATATTCCCACCATGGCTGATTTCAAGCTACGATGGTAGGTCCCTGATGGCAGGGATGGGAAAAGACGCTAAGGGCTGGCTAGGTAGCAGCGGGCTCTAGCACGCAGTGCTTGCGGACAGGCTCTGGGGGTGCCCTGGCCAGTGGGGGCTTCCAGTTCTGCTCTCAGCCGGCTGGAAGGCTCATACATGTGGTCTTCGGCTGAAGTGGGCCCTATGTCTTGAAGCAGAGTTGGACACTTGGCCTGGCAGATCTTTCTGGCAGCTGCATGCTCCTTTTAGAAGGAGCAGGGAAACTCTGCCCCCGGAGCACTGAGCATTCAAAAAACCAGTCAAAGTGAAACAAACTGCTTTTGGGTTATCATTTCTGAAGCCTGGAACTACAGGCCTCCTCGGTCTATGGGGCCTCTCACATTGGCTGTGATCTTGGGGTTTGCTGGGCTTGGGCAGTTTCTGTGCTCAGTGCCTGACAATATACACACATAGAGAAGCTTCTTTGTAGGAACTGGTGTTGGACGCCTGGCCATCCTTTCCGAGCTGAAGCCTGCCTGACCCCTCCTCCTCTCCCTTCTGCCTTGGGTCTCGTCGTGGCCATATCTGGTGTATGATGGCAGCACTCCCCTCCCTTCGCATAAGATCATCTGTCCTGGCCCCCACTGTGGGCTCAGATTCAGCAAAAAGAGCCTCTGCCCTGGCACAGCTTTGTGTCCTGTTCTCTGGCCCGCACACATGCACCCTCATCTTGATCACCCAGCAACCTATTAGGGCTGATTCAATCTGTGTGACAGCTCCATGGGAGCCACTGTACAGAAATGCCATACTCTACCACACAGTCCCTATTCCCAGACATGTGAGTGCTTCCCAGACTCCTGCCGCGGTGCGCATTCTCGAACATTCATCATTACCCTCACGTATGAACACAGCTGTAGGATACGTTTCCAGCTGGGAGGGGAACTGCTAGGTCAAAGGTATGTACATTTAGCTTTTCAGAAGTATTATCAAATTTCTGTCTACACTGCTACCAGAAACATAGAGGGCTTATGCCCCTGCCCACAATATCCTCAAACTTACTGGGCTTTGCCAAAGTGACAGGTAGAAAAAAGTAGCTCCTTATCTCCAATTTGCATTTCTCCTGCTACAAGTGAGGCTAAGAACTGCCACGTGTGTAGGTAATGATTTGAGGGCTAGACAAGATGTGTGTGGACAAGAGGAAGTGGGTTTACAAGGCGGGGGGGTGGGGGGCAGGGACGAGGGGACGGGGAGGGATGGAACGGGTATGGAATCCGCAGGTATAATGGAGTGCTCTGTACACAGCTGGGTGAGCTGTGCAGGAGAGGGGTCTCTGTGACTCCTCACGAGTTACAAAGCGCCGTGCAACCTTTACTGCACGTGACCTTCACTCAGGGGGAAGAAGGGGCAGATCTGACAGGAGCCGAGGCCACGGCTTACGGGGTGGATGAGTGTGGGAGGGGAAGAGGAGAGCCCAGGAAGCTGCTGATGCTCAGGGCTGGGTGAGCAGGGGGGGCTGGCGCACGGCTGCACGTTCCCTCCTCCCTTCCAGTCTGGCTTCTGTTCCAGCGACTCTCCTGTCTCTGTCCCTGCCAGGACACTGAGGACTCAAGAAAGGGAAGCAGCCTTGTACCTACCAAATCCCATGGGTGTCATTCACCTTCATCTTATTTGGAAGCTCTGGGGAAACACGTTTCCTGCACGGAAGCCCTCCCCTCCCTGGTCTCCCACAGTTTCAGGCTCCTTGTACCCTCTGGTACCTGTATTGCCCTGAATAAATGTCTCAGACAAACAGTTTAGGGAGAAAAGCCAATTAAAGAACCTGTAAGGACAGTCACCACAATGTCATCCCTGGGTTTCAACATCTCAGGCAAATATCCTTACTTTTTCTTTGTGCTTGTCTTACTCATTTGAAATTTTTAAAATGACCATGTCCTATATCATAGCAAGAATAAGCAAAGCTGTTAAAATTAATCCCAGATTAATTTTCTTTGCCCAGCCCATGCCTTCAGTTTCTTCAACTGGAGATCTCAGAATCCACCTTCATGTCTTTGCTTTCCCTGCCTCCTGTTGGCCAAAAAGTTCCCTGGATTCTAGGCCTCTCTCTACATTTTGGGGATTCAGGCCTCCTTATTTCATGGCGGGGCTACTGCCGCAGCCTTCTGTCTGCTTCTGGTCTCCTGGCTCTGGGGCAGCTCTGCTCCAGATTCTCTCTAGGAGGCACAAGGAGGTAGGAAGCCTGTCTGAAGGGACTGGTGGGGCGGGTCACTTTGTCTCAGACCGACAAAATATCTGGTGTCAAAATGTCAAAGAACAGGGTGTCAGATGGAGATTAAGGCATCCCAAATCGTCCTCCATGGTGACCCCACTGCTTCTGTCTCCCTCCCTATCTATTCCAATCCACCCATCACTTGTCCCTACAAATATCTTTCTAATATAAAACTAAGCTATTTCAAGATGGCCGGCGGCTTCCCATTCCTATAGAATGGCTTCCTTATAGACTGGTCGAGAGGCAATGACAGCTGTGTACAGAGCACTCCATAAATGTCACATGGGCACCTTCTAGGTGAATGTGGCTGTTCAGGTGCATGCCGTGCCACATGGGAGGTTTTGTAAGTGCTTAAATAACTAGAATCTAAGTCAGCAAATGACAGGTTCACAGAAGAGAGGGGTTACGGTGAGCAGGATTCTCATGGAAAAATTGGAAGACTTCCTCCAGGCAGTGGCACAAGATCTGGGTCACACAGGCAAGATACACTTCTGTAGTCATTTTACTTCTTAAAGCATTTTTTAAAGTTTATTTATTTCTTGAGAGAGAGAGAGAGAGACAGAGAGAATTTCAAGCAGGCTCTCAGCTGTCAGCACAGAGACCAATGCAGAGCTTGAACTCAGAACTGTGAGATCATGACCTGAACTGAGATCAAGAGTCAGATGCTTAACTGACTGAGCCACCCGGGTGCCCCATACTTCGTAAAGCATTTTATATTGATTACCTCATTTCATCTTAATGACCATTAGATATGGATAAGGCAGGTATTATCACCCTCATTTTATCTATTTATAATTTTTTGATGTTTATTCATTTTTGAGAGACAGAGCATGAGTGGGGGGTGGAAGGGGGGGCAGAGAGACACACACAGAGAGATAGAGACAAAATCTGAAGCAGGCTCCAGGCCCCAAGCTGCAGCACAGAGCCTAATGTGGAGCTCGAACCCACGGACTGGGAGATCATGACCTGAGCTGAAGTCAGACGCTTAACCGACTGAGCTACTGGCTGCCAGAAGCTCCTGGATTTAGGATTCCCCATGGTCATGAACTAGTTGATGTACAGTTGGCACTAGAATACAGAGCTTTGGACTGTTATGGTATGACCCAAACCGTGCAAGACCATGTTTTTGGTCTTCTAGAAGCTTCAGTCTCACCTTGGAATTTTAGACATAGCAAATACAGATCATGAATGCCGCTATAACCCCCTCTTGGGCCCATGGTGGACACTGCTTATAGATTACGGTGTTCTTCCCTATTTATGTTAAGACCTCACAATGTTCAACCCAGTACACCAGGCACGAACAGTTGATTCAAATTGATCTGGGATCTGGGAGGTGCAGTCTATTTATTCTGTCTAATTTAAGCCTGAAGGTCGATACAGATATCTTAGCTAGGAAGAAGGGAGGTGGAGGGAGGGGGGAGACCAGGCCTCAGGAACGTTTGTCTCTAGGCCGGCACACTGAGGAACTCAAGTTTCCAGACAGAGGCGGAGGAGCCACAAAGAATGTGACTGGATAGCAAAAAGACTAATGACTTGCATGGAGCCCATTGACCAAAGAGCAGGCCTGGGAATTCTGAAGTTTATGGATTTTCCCCTGTGGGAGGAGAAGCTGGAAAGCATCCCAGGTATTGAGGAGAAAGGAAGCAGGATCTGTGTATAATCAATGGGGAACAGGAAGTGCTTATCGTGGGCCAGTAAAATACACAACACAAAAGAACAGCCAGGCGGCCTGGAGCCGCCTCCCGGCACACGGAGCTGCAAGGGCCTCTCTCCAGAAGCCTTCTCCAGCCACTCCTGCAGCCAGCGGCTGGCCAAAGTCAACAACTCCCGGGCACCAGGAAGTGGGAAATGTCTGGGGAGGGCCCTCAATAGGTGGGCAATTCTGGGAGAGCTCTCGGGCCCGACTGGCGAGAGAGGATGCTAAGAATAAGTCCACACCAGCCGTCTCAACACAGGACCATCATTCTTAATAAAGGAGCCTGAGTATGGATCCCCACGTCCCAACCTGGTGTATGCACAGTAGGTGGACACAAGTGGGTTGGTCACTTATAGGGCATCACAAAATGACTCTGCAGTTGTACTGAAGTGAGGGCACTGAAATTAGGATAGGATAGTGGAAAGGCTATAAGAAATGAACATTTATCATGGGTACACTGTGTATACATTATACACATTATCATGGCACTAAACTCACACGTCTCCTCCTCCTCCTCACTTCCTGAGAGGGTCTTGCGCCTCGTTCTCAGTTCCCATTTCAATTCTATTAAATAACAGCCATTTTTGTTATAGTATTTAAACTCTTCATTTTAGGGGCTCCTGGGTGGCTCAGTCGGTTAGGCGTCCACCTTCGGCTCAGGTCATGATCTCATGGTTCGTGAGTTCGAACCCCGCATTGGGTTCTGTGCTGACAGCTAGCTCAGAGACTGGAGACTGTTTCAGATTCTGTATTTCACTCTCTCTATGACCCTCCCCTGCTCACAATGTCTCTCTCTCTCTCTCAGACAAAAAAACAAAACAAAACACAAAAACTATTCATTGTAACAGTCATTAAAATATATACGTATTCCACATATAAAAAAGGAAAACCCACGTCTTTGAACACTGTTCCTTTTAAGTTTTTTTTAAGTTTCTTTCTTTATTTTGAGAAAGAGTGAGTGTGAGTGGGGGAGGGACAGAGAGGAAGAGAGAGGATCAGAAGCAGGCCTTGCACTGCCAGTGCAGAGCCCGATGTGGGGCTTGATCCCATGAACTGCAAGATCATGACCTGAGCTGAAATCAAGGGTCCGCCGCTCAACTGACTGAGCCCCTCAGGTGCCCAAATGAGGCTCAATTTTTAAAAAGTAGGAAGAAAGCAGATCAACTCAAAGAAAAATAGTAGGCAAATAACGTAGGTGCTATGTGGCATGCAAGTGCCATGCAAGGAACACTGTTGTAGAATCCCATGTTTACGGCCATCCAGAGGCTACCGCAAATTATGGGCGAGGATATCCCCGTCCCTAGGAACCAGAAGAGGGTCTGCACACAAATCTAAACGTCAGCATGTACCAAGATGCCCCACTATCTTTTTCCCAAATGCTTCTCACTCAGGCCCACCGGCCACTAGTGCGCTCCCAAGTCAAGACCTTAGATATTTTCCCCTCCCCCGCCCCCCGCCTCACTGTCTGCTGGCCAGCCAGTCACTAAGTCCTGTCCAGTGGCTGCCACAGGATTTCTTCCATTTCTAACGCCCCTGACTTCTCAGTGGCTTCCTCACCCTCCTCCCGGTCATTCACATACCGTGCTGCAGCCCCACAGCCAGACTCGTGAACCCTGTGTTACTTCCTCCTAAGCTTCTTGGGCACAGGAACCAGAATTCGTTTGTCCCTTGGATCACCACAGCCCGTGGCACAGTACATAATTTGTGAGAGGTGCCTCGTAGCTATGGCAGCGTGTTTTAGAGTTAATTAGGGACTGAAGTGTTTCTTCCTCCAAGTGTTGCCTCCCAACCAGTTCCAGGGAGAAATACATTCAAAAGCCAAAGGCCATCAGTGGCCATCTTCCTGGGGTTATGGCCAGAGACCCTAATCTTGTTGACCCAGGGAGAGAGCAGGAGAGAGCAGTGGTAACCACAGCGTTCTGGGAAGACTACGGATAGAGTGAATGGGTCTGTCCACTGCCAATGGGTAGGTAACCTACTAACTAAGAAAGATTCTATTTACTTAATACAGTAAGACTGATGAAATCAAACATTCGCTGATATCATACCTGCTTCCAACTATTTTTATATTTTGCCCTATAGTGTACACATTGATTATAAAATATAACTTGATATATCTTAGGACTTCTGTAGTAGGGGGCATGGCAGTGGGATTGTATTGCTCAGGGAAATCATATTGTTTGATATGAGCCTCAGTTCAGGTAAGCAGAGAAGTAGGTGCAAGAGCCAAGGACACCAAACTCTCTGCGCAGAAGAGCAAACAGATTCCTTTTAAGATAATATTTACTGATTAGTTACCCTGTGCCAGGCACTGTACCAAGCCACTTCCATGTGTTATTTCATTTAACCCTCTCTGCAGCATAAGCTGATGCTATTATTTTCCCCATTTAACAGATGGGAGAGGTTAAGGAATCGAGAATTTAAGTAGTCTGCCCAAGTCCTGCCACCTTATTAGTGCTTTCATTTATACTAGTGTTAGAGGGAGAAATACATACAACACTCCGCCAGGCCCATCCTGGCATTTGTCAGAGAAGGCACTCAGGCCACTGGCAGAGCTGTGATTAGATTAGCTTGGGGCTTGTATGGATCAGGTTTTTTTTTTTTTTTTTTTTTTTTAAGGTTATTTATTTATTTTTGAGAGTGAGTGAGAGAGAATGAGGGAGAGACAGCAAGCATGTGTGCACATGCAAACGAGCAGGGCAGGGGCAGAGAGAGAGGAGAGAGGGAATCACAAACTGTGAGATCATGACCTGAGCTGAAATCAAGATTAGACACTCAACTGACTAAGCCACCCCCCAGGTACCCCAGGATCAGGTTAGTTTTTACAACCAACAGATAAACTATAGCGGAAAATATAAAAATAATTGAAGGGGATAAAATATTACTGTAAGCAAATCAACGTTATGAATGCCAACCAGCAGAAGTCACAGAACACACAACAAAGGATCGACTGTATTAATCAAGATTTCACTATGGAGAGTGCAGTCACACTGCCCCCTGGTGGTGCCCATGCAAACACCGGAAGCAGGCTAGGCCAATGACATGGGGGGAACAAAGGCTCTGGAGAAGGATATGCCAGAATGATGATCCTGTGAACTTGAACCCCACTTCCCTCAGTTTCTCTCTTTCCCTCTCGGGAATTCTCTCTCCCTGCCCCTCGTTCACTTGTTACCCCCCCCCCCCCGCCCCCGGCAAACATGCCATGTTGAAAACCACATCAGGGAACCCAGAGGCAGTGACCTAGGGGGACAGAGAGAAAAGATCCTTTAGGGCCAGGCCCTTACCCAAGTGGTCAAGGAAAATCTCTGAGTTCCACTTCCATTTGTTAGCAGAATTTGAGGTTAAGACGTTATGAACTCAGTAATGAGTTAAATACTTTTAGTCTATCAAATTGGTAGAGGCTGTTTTTCTCCTTTCTAATTACCATGGGCATTTTTCATACCTTGTTGGTGGGAGAGTAAATTAGTAAACCTTTCTTGTGCAATTTGGAGATATGTATCAAGTCTTCCAAAGGTCTACCACCCGCAGGAATGTATCCTAAGGAAACAATTAAGGATGTGAGCAAAATGTACTGTAAGAAAGCTCACTGAAGTGTTGTTTATAATAGCTGAAAGATATTAAGTACATTATGCTGCAATTATGCTATCTGAATTTATGAAGTAGGTGAGTATTTACAGACAAAGAAAGGTGCTTACTATATACTGTTAAGTGAAAGAGCAGGATACAAAACATGTGTTGATTCCACTTTTAATAAATATCCATCTTTGTGTATGTTTTGATCAGAGATCTGGAGGAATGTACTCTTAAAAGGTGAACTGAACTTATCTCTGGATGACAAAATTATGGGTGATTTTTCTTTCTTCTTTTGACTACACATGTATTGCTTGTAAAATGTGAAAATGAATGCATGTAATGAAAATCACTTTTTGCTTAGATATTTTAAAGACCGATAAAAGCAATCCGAAAAAAAACAACAGCAGCAGAATCTACATCCAAATCCCTAGTCTCACATTTCTGAACTCACACGTGCTATTTCCCCTTGAATAGTAGTATCCTGACCCTGACAGTTCTTTCTAACCATCCCTGCTCGGGCCTGGAAAAGGGTGATCTCAGCCACTTAGGAATCTCTGCTGGGCCCAGGACAAGATGTGCGCCCTGGGCCCGCGGTGCCGTGACCGCCAGCTGCACAGGCCCTTCCCCAGTTGAGGAAGGGTGTGCTCTGCAGGCCCTACACTGGGGCACTCTCCTCTTGCTCTGTCCCTTCCCTGAACACAGAAGGGGGCCCCCAGAGGGGCAGATTTGAGCGCCATTCTCCTCAGAAGGGAAGAGCTGTAGAGATAAGCCAGAGGTCTGGAGAGCTCAGACCTCACTGGGCATCTGAGCTGCCTTGCCTGGAGGAGCTTTGGGTAGGGCTTAAGCATACTTTTGTTGTTGTTTTTGGTTTTTGGGTTTTTTTTTTTTTTTTTTTGTCTGTTTTGTTTTTAAAGCTCTCCAGGTGATGCTATTGTGAGCTTTTCTCCAGATGCAAACAACACCTCCCTCTCCCACCTCCCGCTCTCCCAATAACTTTCTGCAGTTCTACACCATGGGCTTCTCTTTGAAAGATGGCATCCGTGGATCTGTGGTCCTGTGTCTTGTCCACTCTCCTTTTGCCCCAGGGCAAGCAGCCACCCATCTACCCACTAAATAGTTTTTAGTGCTACTGTATGTCAGGTACCCGGCTCTCACCCCTGCCTACATCCTTGCCCAGAATACTATCTTTCTTACAGAGGAACGATTATATGGATAAGGCTGTGGATAACGATTATATAGATAAGAGGAAGTTTCTGGTAAATATGGAGAATCCAAAAGCTGAGAGCAGCCCTCGCTGGGGCAGTTAGATGGGAAATGCCTGCAACCGTGATTCCTGCTGACATTACTGGGCAAATTCACCATATTCCTTTAACATTCCTAATGGCGTCCGCACATTACACGCCTCATTTCTGGATGGGGAGAGGGGCTGTGTCACATTCCCCAATCTCTCCGACCAAATTGAGGGCTTCGTTTTTATGGAATTTCAAATATCCAAGCTAGGCTCCTGAGGTTGAGGAAGGGGGTACATTTTAGAGCACAGAAGCCCTAAAAACATTTCTCAGATCTCATGTCATTTCCCAAGTGACCTGGTAGCGCACCAACTCTAGGCACAGCCGGGGCATGGGCTGGTTACAGAACTGACTCTCTCACAGCTGTTTGGGGAGCTGGGCTGGGAGACGGTCAGGCCTCATTCAGGGCCTGCATCTGATGACCCCAAGCTTCCACATCCCTGCCACTTCCTTCCTGAGGCCCTGGTTCCTGTACACTGGCTCTGAAAGGCAAACACTGACCTGGGTGACCACAGGTCCTAAGACTGGTCGTGCACAAAGAGCCGGACTGGGTAAGTGTGGATCATCCAAATGCTTTACCCCTCAGTTAATTGGCCAAATTCTCTATTTGATTCACCTTGATTTTCTCTGTTGCATTCTTTTTTTTTTTTTTAATGTTTATTTATTTTGAGAGAGAGCACAAGTGGAGAAGGGAGAGAGAGAGAGAGAGAGAGAATCCCAAGCAGGCTCTGCACCACCAGCACAAAGCCCAATGCAGGGCTTGAACCCATGAACCGTGAGATCACAATCTGAGTGGAAGTCAGACACTTAGCCAACTGAGCCACCAAGGCACCCCTTCTCTGCCGTATTCATAAATGTCCCACCCTACTCATCAATTCCTTGGGATCAGGCATACTCACTCCGAGTCACTGAAACACAATACTGAAGTAAATAAACTCAAAGTCATAGTTTGAGTGGGTCATTATTTTCTTCCCCCTTGAGTTCCATTTTTCCCATCCAAAGAAAGAGGACCAGAGCAGTTGGTCAGTCCCACAGCTGGGCGGGCCCCTGTGCTGCTGCTACCTCTCCCTTCCAGTCTTCTTATAAAAACCAAAGACACCGAACTCTCATCCCTTCCCCTCCTTCTGACTCCTTGGTCCAGTGCAATCTGCTTCTATACCAATGACACTGTTGTTAAGGTTGCCACTGGCCTCTTAACTACAAAGTCCAATATCATATCTCGGGTCTCTTTGCTAACAGGCCATTACATTCTGCCCTCGCCTCTTTCTGCTAGTTTTTGTACTCCCCCGCTCCCACCACTGATGTTCTCAGTCTTTGTTGTGTCTCTCGCCCGCCCCTGGGCTGGTCAGCAGCAGCATGGTGATCACTCTCATCTCTGTGGTTGCCCCCAACCTTTCTCCTGAACCCCTCGCCCTTCATTTCTAGCTGCCTCCTCTACATCTTGTCACAGGCAGCCCAATGCCAGACATACTCGTCAAAACCCAGCACCGATCCAGTTTCCTAATATCCTACAGAGCAGCATTCTTTTGAACGTGCAGGGGAACATTTTTAACAATTATAATGGATGTGATGGTTAATTTCAAGTGTCAACGTGACTGGGACATTGGGTTCCCAAAGATTTCCTCTACGTTATTCTGGCTGTCTTAGGATGAAATTAACATTTTAATTGGTAGACCTGAGTAGAGCAGATTGCTTTCCCTCAATTAGGTGGGCCCTATCCAATCAGTTGAAGGCCTGAATAGAACAAAAGCGCTAGTGAGAAAAATTCTTCCTGTCTGATGACCTTGAAAGTGGGACACAGGCTCTCCATAATCACGTGTACATACACACACACACGCTCGCACGTGCGCACACCTTATTGGTTCTCTAGAGAACCCCGACATACCAGACAACCAATGTGGACCATGAATATGGTCACCCTGACGACTGTACAAAACTTGGGGATAGTTTTGGTTTCTTCTCTCCTTCCCTTCCTCTCAAATCTGATGGAAGAGCCAAGGCCTGTCATCCTAACTCTGACTCCTATCTCAAATCACTCCCCTAGTCTGTTCTCCTCATTGCTGCCCCGGATCTCTACAGACTCTTAACTGACCTCCCACCGCAACCCCTCCTCTGACCAGCCCGCCCTTCACACTACTGATGGTGGCACCAGCGGTGGCTCCCGAGTGCTTGCAAAATAAAACCTGCCTGCTCAGCGGGCAGCAAGGCCCCAGCCTGCTCTTGCCATCTCTGGCCACCTGCCCCCAGCCGCCAACAACACCCTCCCTCCAGTGCCAGTTGCCCCACATTATTCTGAGTGTCTCACTGTTCATGCCCTTAAGCTTTTGGCAAAAAGCTCCTTTTGCTTGGGGCTGGAACACCATCGTGGGTGCCTTTGGCTGGTGGCCCATGCTGGCAAGGCAGTCCTAAGAGACCTCAGCGCTTCCCAGGTGCATCTGGAGGATGTACATAAGAGAGACAGACAGACAGACACTAAGACCCTTAGAGCGGCCTCTGTTATTTCTGGAGATGCAGAGCTAGGGCAGGGTATCTGAAGCCAGGGAAGTAGCAAATGAGTAGGCTACTCCCCAGTCCCCAAAGGGGTATTCAAAGGGACCCTGCTGAAAGACTTGCTCAAGGACAGCCTCAAACACCATCTCCACACTCTTGCTCTCTGCTTTCAGGGCTCCTAGGGAACCCGATGGTGGCCATGTGTCACCCATGTCTTCTGCAGTTTGTTCTCTTTGCTTTTGGCAACATCTTGGGGGCGGGGGGGGGGGGGATCTTTCTGGGAGACTAAGAGCCTGGCCCTCTAACAAGGCCTTGAAGTCCTGAGGCACACAAAGTCTTCCACACCACAGCCTCTGCCCCTGCAGACTGCTTCCTCCCTCACTCGATGCAGCTCATCAGAGGCCTGAGGGAACGGACAGAGTTGCTTGGGACAGAAAGTCCCGGGCCCACCGCACAGCCTTCTTAGGTCAGACAATAGCTGCTTCTACCTGCCCTGACCACTTAGGCTGGTTTTTGGTTACAGCCAAAGCCTATCTTCTGGTACTTATGACTCCTGTCAAGACACATGGGCACGGCAGAGTCCTCTATTCCCCGCTTTACAATGTCCTCTCATACCAACCCGAGAGGTATCCACGGCAGAGCCTTCAGCAGGTCGGCTCCATGGCCCAAGCTCACACGCTCCATAATCACAAACCCACAGAGAACACTCTTTAATGTCTGCACTGTGTGGCCGCAGGCGTGGGGATCCAGGGGTTTTGCCTGGGGGCCTTCTGGTATTACAGTTAACTTTTACGGTGGGTTTTAGGGGCTTAAACAATTCTACTGATATTATTAGAAGTAAATTTTATAAGCTTTGGCTTTGGAACACACACACACACACACACACACACCCCAGAAATAATTCTGTAAGTAGTTGAAAACCATAATAATGCTCTCGAGTGTATGTTCAGCTACTACACAGTAACCGTAAACCACAAAGATACTGATTAGAAATGGCAGAACGGTTATTGGCAGGAAGGGTCTCAGCAGAGCTGTTGGGGGCCTGTCACAGTAGATGTGATTGCTGAGGGTGAGCAAAGGCGTGGAAATTACACTGAACCCCCCAAAGGTCAACGTGATCCTGAACCTCCTGAAGGCAAGGAAGATAGTTATTACTTTTATTTCTGTATCAGTTCATTCACATCTCTTCTGTTACATGACCACTAAAACGCCTTTCATACAGGTGTTAACAAATGGCCCGGCTCTAATCTAAACTTCACAGACAAGGTTTCTTTAAATGATGATTCGGGTGCGGGTGGCTCAGTTGGTTGAGCATCCGATTCTTGGTTTCCGCTCAGCTCACGATCTCACGGTTCATGAATTTGAGTCCCGTGTCGGGTTCTGCGCTGACAGTGTGCAACCTGCTTGGGATTCTCTCTCTACCCCCCCGCCCTGCTCATACACACACACTCTCTCCCTCCCTCAAAATAAATAAACAAGCTTTAAAAAAAATGATGAATCAGAAACATCAATCTATCTTCTTCTGTTTAAATTCCAGCCTACTGCACACGGCAGTGCTGGTTCCTTGCAAGCACTGGATGGCCATTAGCCATGACCATCATTCCTTCTCGTTGATGCTATTATCGCACTGTGGACGGAGCAGCGTTGGCCTTAATGAACGAGGGTCAGTTTGCAAGGCCTGCCCTCCAGGGCTGTCTTAGCTCCAGGTGCGGTGCCAGAAATGGAGAAGCGAGATAATCCAGCCGTTTGAGCAGAGCTCTGCAGGGGTGCACCGTCCCTCTGTGAGCCCCGTCCCTCACAATCCCCCTGTGGCCCCAGCGGTGCTCAGGGGCGCTCTCCTCCCACCCTGTGTCATCCCCAGTCAGCATCCCGCTCCACCCGTCCATTGTTCAGAAAGAATGAATCAAGCCACGACTTGAGGCTTGGATTCATCTTTAAAAATTGTGTGGTTTTAAGGGTCTCCATCCAAGTTTTTTTTCCCCCAAAGATTATTCTCCGAGGAAAAAAGAAAGCGAAATGGCTAAAGCTCACAAATCTTTAGTCTCCATTATCCCACGGCTCTCTCTACCCCCTTGAGACGCAATTTTCAATAGTAAACTGGGCTGAAGTTTGAGGGCAAGGCCTAGAGAAGCTGTTTAATTCCTACACCACAGACAAACTGGGACTCTTTCACAATTCCCCCTCAGGCTGGCCCTCTGCTTCATGGGGCCAGACCACCGAAAGCATACATGAATGCAAAAAATTCACCTCACAGCAGCAAACACAAGTTTTTCTACAAATTCCCAAGCAAACCCACCCCAAAGATAATAAAAGTGAGCGTTGGTTTTGCGGGGCTTGTTAGAGGCTGGCTGCCTAATTTTCTTCAGGGCCTGAAAAGGTTTACATGGAAAGGAGGGCGGGGGGGACCCTGACTGACACAGCAGTTCAGGAAAATCAACACAGGCCCACAGGACACTAATTAGTCTGCAGTGAGCTCACCCCTCATTCCACAAATACTCGCTGTGCATCTAGCGGGCTCAAGCACTGCATGAGGTGATGTGGGGGACACAAAGCCAATGTGGTTTGGGAGGGAAGACATCCCAAGTGATGAATGCCATGGAGTGTGTGAGTGGGCAGTGAAGGCTAAGAGGTGGGATTTGACCTAGACTTTGAAGAACAGAGATCAAGTTGCAGAGCGGGGCTCTATTCTAGAACTACTGTATTAAAAAATAAGCAAAAGTTCTGAACTGAAAGGATCTAGGGCAATGTCTGAAAGACAACTCTGGAGGAAGGCTCACAGGTCGGTAGTTGTTACCTGTTGGGGAAAGAGGGACAGGACAAGACTTAGATGAAAGCCCACATGCTGACATATTTAAAAGTTACTGGGGCTCCTGGGTGGCTCAGTTGGTTAAGTGTCCGACTCGATTTCAGCTCAGATCATGATCTCCCAGTTCATGGGAATGAGCCCCTTGTTGGATTCTGTGCTGGCAGCATGGAGCCTGCTTGGGATTCTCTCTCCTTCTCTCTCTCGGCTCCTCCCCAACTTGTGCTCACTCATGCTCGTGCTCTCCCTCGATAAAATAAAATAAACTTAAAAAAAATAAAAGTTATTAAACTAACAAAATATTATACACATTTTACCTTCCTACCTTGACAAATACCTTCCCAGTGTATTTTGAGCCCCTCGTCTCAAATTAAGAATTCCTAGAGTTCTGAGTTCCAGACCAGAATGCGGTGCCAGTGGGAGAGTCTGACCTGACCCCCGCTCCTTTCACCCCATTCTCAGTCCCATCCTGTACCACGAGGTCTCGGGACCACACAAGGGAATGCCTGGGACACCTCAGCCCCAGGCAAACAAAGAGCCCATAGGCCCCCCTCAGTCTAGAAGTGTGCACACCGGGGCCTCAGCCCACACCCAGGAGGATGGACCCGAGGAAGTCTCAAAATCCCACTTCTTGGCTTCTGGGGTCCATGGATGCTCTAGTCTGAGGGGAAGGCAAGGATGGAGGGTGAAAGAGCCGGCTTAGTAAAGTGAGGGTCCAAAGCAGAGGCCCCTCCAGCTCAGGCCTAAGGGTAACACTGTGTATAGGGAAGGACTGGGTTCCCGGACTGTGAGGCACAGTGTCATGGGGCTTTGATTATGATGATACCAGGTGATAACCTTCACCCCAGATGACGAATAACAACATTAGATTTGTTTTCACTTGATCTTCTTGTCAAGCCTATGAGCTTGGTGTTATTATTCCCATTTCACCTATGAGGAAACTGAGATCAGAGAGATTTTAATTTAACCAAGGCTGCCTAGCTAGGAGTGGTAGAGACAGCCAGGATTTGAATGCTATACTGAGTTTCGTGGCTGAAAACTGCTCAGAGGAAAATGATTTCCTGGTCATGAATCATGGAATCAGAGGCAGAAGGAGCCATGAAATTCACTGTGTCAGATCCTCCCAACGGTGATTTGCTGGTGGACAGTGGCCGAGAAGGGATCCAGGGTCTGTCCCGCCGGCCGAGCCATTCCCACCACATAGCAGGCTCTGTGTTGGGGGATGGGGGGTGCACCTGGGCTGGGCAGGTGGCCAGGGCATGTGTGGCTGGGAAGGTGACCTCACTCCAAGCAGGGCCCTGGGAGCTGTTTCCTATAGCTGCTGTCTTTGGTGTTTTCTCCAGATCCCAAGAGCAAAGTGGCCCGCTGCGGCCGGGAAGCCCCAGCATCTGGCTGAGTGCAACTTCATTCTGCTTCCAGACCACAGGGCAGGAGCTCGGATACCCACGCCACCCAGGGCAGTCAGAGATGCCCACACGGTGGGCCTTACAGGTCTGGAAGGAAAATCTTTTTTCTTTCTTTTTAAAATTTTGATTAAAATAAATAACTTTTTGGGGCGCCTGGGTACCTCAGTCAGTTAAGCATCCGACTTTGGCTCAAGTCATGATCTACAGCTTCGAACCCCGTGTCGGGCTTTGTGCTGACAGCTCAAAGCTTGGAGCCTACTTTGGATTCTGTGTCTCCCTCTCTCTCAAAAATAAACAAACATTAAAAAAAATAAAAGCTCCACAAATTTAAATGGAGGCATAAAATTTATATAGGAAAGTACACAAATCCTCAATACAGCTCAGTGAATTTTTTTAAAATTGTTTTTTAAGGTTTATTTATTTTTGAGAGAGAGAGAGATAGCATGAACAGGGGAAGAGCAGAAAGAGAGGCCGACACAGAATCTGAAGAAGGCTCCAGGCTCCGAGCTGTCAGCACAGAGCCCGATGTGTAGCTTGAACTCATGAACTGTGAGATCATGACCTGAGCTGAAGTTGGACATTTAACCATCTGAGCCATCCAGGCGCCCCAAGCTCAGTGAATTTTTAACATGTCCATACTATGTAACTACCACCCACACCAAGATAGGGACTTTTTTTTTTTTTTTTTTTTTTTTTTTTTTTTTTAAAACTCTTTGTTCAACGTGGGGCTTGAACTCACAATCTGGAGATCAAGAGTCAGAGACTCTACTGAATGAGCCAGCCAGAAGCTCCAAGATAGAGACCGTTTCAAAAACCGATTGTAAACTGAAGATGTGACACATGAACACATTCTCTATGAAGCATTAACACAGGACATGTGAGCTGACCCCCCTTTTGACCCCCCTACTAGCAACTTCCAAAGGCACACAAGGCTCCACTGTTAACAATTCCGTGTGTGTCCGGAAGCTGGGGCTTCCCCCTCAGCATTCCTAGGCCTTCAGGCAGAGAAGCAGCCTGACCAAACAGGTTTGGGGTCTTTCTCCTCAAACACTCTCTTCTGCCCACCCCCTACCCCCCATCCAATTCCTCCAATTCCCACAACAGATACAGGGGCTGTAGATTTGCCCCCACCCTCCTCAAGGATAGCATGCTTCCTCTTGAGCAGTGCTACGGGCAGGTTAAGGCTGCATGGAGCTCTCTCCATTCTCTCAATTTAAACTAATTCTGACCCCCTAAAGATTGGCTGGTCCAAATAAAGAGTGACCTTCAGGCGTGCCTGGGCTGCAGGGCCGACACAAGGTAGAGGGACCATAGGGAAGCCCAGCTCCTGAGAGGCGGGGGCACACGAAGCCAGAAACTGCCCAAACTGGTTACATTCCAGCAAGATTAGCACAAGGCCTGGGCCTGCTCCTGAGCCCACCCCTCCCTCCTCTCCTGGACCATGAATAGGATTTTAACTATTTCCCTCCTACTTGCTGTCCAGCTTCACTTGCTGACAATGCTCCCTGCTGTTTGCACATTAACCTCCCATTTGCCAGGCAGCGGCTCAGGGGCTGTGGATTAACACCCACCAACCCAGACAATGGTCTCCGGGGAGGGATGCAAGGGGCTCAGACAAAGGCTCCAGGCGCTGGGCCCAGTCAATCACTGCGCAGTAACCACTGGCCACAGGGGCAGGGGCTCCTGGACTCTGCCGGGTGTGCTTCCCCAGCAAGGGCCTAACGAATGGGGAAAGGATCCCCACCGGGTGGAATCTGGATGTGGCCCTGTGGTGACTGCATTCAGGCCTGCAGGGCCCGGGGGCCACTGTGCTAGGATGGGGTGCCTTTGGGCAGGCCTGGCAGACCCGACCCTCCATGCTAGATTTTCTCCTCTCTCCAGGTAAAACTGAGTTCTCAGGGGATCAGCAGGTCATGGACGCCTCTGGCCCAGGCCCTCAGGCCTCCTGGGAAAGCTGCCGGCTCTCTTGGCAGGTCCTGACTAAATCAACTCGTGGATAGGACGCCACATTAATGCCATTTTCTCACTCTCGTGTGCAGGCGTGCACACGCGCACACGAACCTGGAAAGGCAGCAGGTCGGAAGGGGAAGAGGAGGCAACCGGAAGTAGCGGGTATAAAAACGGCCCCCTAACATCCTAGACTGCTGGCTTCTCAGCCTGGGCATTAGTATTTTACAAAATCTCTAGGTGTTTCTAATGCAACCTTGTCCTAAAACAGAGCCTCTCAAAACGAATGTTCCTATGAAACAGTCTGGACCTTGTTAAAATGCAGATTCTGGGTCAAGAGGTCTGGGATGGGGGCCTTCGATGCTGCATTTCTAACAAGCTCTGGGGTGATGCTGGTCGAGGACACCTGTGCACACCAGGCACTAGACCCAACATGTTCATCAGAAGGCCGATCCCTCTTGATACTCTTCAGTGTCAACCCTTCGGGTAGTCAGTCCTAGCTGTCCGCACCTCTGCTGGAGTCCTTCCTTATATTGATATGACCCTCCCACCCCCATACCGCAGTCCCTCTTCTCCCTCTCAGTCCCTCTTCTCCTGAGCTGGAAGCAAACTTCCTGGTTTCCCCTCCTGTTTTTCCCCACATGTCTGTGCCCCCTAGTTTAGGCCACTTCTCTGATCCTCATTCTATTCGCAGAACTAATACCAAACAGGGGGTGGGTGGGGGCAGGGTGCAAACTGGTAAGGCTGTTGGGGGCAGGGCTGGGAATAGAGCCCCCGGTGGAACCAGAAACCAGAGTTCCAGCCCTGAGGCAGTTAACATCCAAGAAACTTAAGGACAATTAAAAAGCAACAACCACAATTAATATGGTTTACACAAGCAAAACTCATTAGAGTGTGGGTTGAGGTGCCAGAGTTTACCTTTACTGGGCAAACCCTTTCTTTACAGATAGTACAAATTAGAGCTAACAAAAACTGCAACGGGGATATTTAAAAGGCTGTGCCTTCCAGATGCGGGCGACAACACAACTGACCTGTAACGGACACACACAGGCCCTCGCTTGGAGAGTCTTGGCCAGCATGGCTTTAATTCCTGCTGAAGTTCAGATGCAGCCTACCTGTGCTCCTTTGGAAAAGTTTTATTATTTAGAAGGCTCCTCATTTACACTGACACCTGCTCCAAGTCTGAATTAACTGTGTTTCTAGACAGTGCCCTGGAGACCCGTATACACTGCTAAGGGAATCTCTTTGCGGTCATTGCTGCAGAGATTTGAGCACGGCTTACGGTCTGCAGTGGCAGCAAGTCTACAAACGATGATCTCCAATGAGATGATAGAAGAACAACCTCAAGGGGCCCTGGGTGGCTCAGTCAGTTAAGCATCCGACTTTGTTTCAGGTCATGATCTCATGGTTCGTGAGTGTGAGCCCCGTGTCGGGGTCTGTGCTGACATCTTGGAGCCTGAAGCCTGCTTCAGATTCTGTGCCGCCCCCCCCCCCCCTGCTCTCTGCCTCTCCCCTGCTTGAGCGCTCGCTCGCTGTCTCTCTCTCTTTCTCTCCCGCTCCCTCTCAAAAAATGAATAAACATTAAAAAACACAACCCTCAAATAAAGCACTCATCCCGCTGCCCTGTGCTCAGCAGGGCCGTCTGCCCTTCGCTGGGCCTAGGGCTCCTAACTTCTAAATTGTCCCAAAGACTCAAGGTTCCTACTGCCACTCCCTGCCCCAAGCCCTGGAAGACCATGGACTATATAGCAGGGTCTGGCCTAGCTAGCATTGAATCCTAACCACACCTCTTATTAGTTGCGTTGCCTTGATCTAAAGTTACCCTGTCGGGGCGCTTGGCTGGCTCAGACAGTAGAGCATGCAAGTATGATCTCAGGGCTGTGAGTACATTACGAGCCCCAAGGTAGGCGTGGAGACTACTTTAAAAAAAAGTTACCCTTCTGAGGCTCGGTTCCCACTTGTTAAAAAGGCTAATTAGTATCACTTAGTTCATAAGGCTGTATTGAGGTTTAACTGAGTCAATGTTTAGCAAGTCTAGGGCCTGGACTAGGCAGACTCCTAAGATGGTAATAGAGGACATTTCTTAGGGCAGTGGAGATGGTCTCACACCCCTCCTCCTCTGAGGCTCCAAGGCAGCATCCGTCTCTTGAGACACTGACCTTTCTCTGCTTGACGGTCAGTTCAGCTTTTGGTCTTGTTGCCTCGATGTCAGCCTGGCAGATAGAAAGCTCCCCCACGGAGTAAGTCACAGTCTTACTTATCTTTGAAGCTCCTGTGAGGCTCAACCCAATGCCTGCCAATCCACAGGAACCTGGTCGGTATGCCCACTGATTTTCCACATGCACCAGCCGACACAGGACAAAGCAGGGACGCCACACCAGGTGGGTCCAGCAACAGTGCAAGCCAGCCTCCCACCCATCGTAAGCAGGTTCCGTTTCTGTCCTTAGGAACAATGGTAAAACAGGAATTACATTTCTGACCTGGTGCCAAACTCTTCATGAAAGTGACCACCAACACCTTTTTTTTTTTTATTATTTTCAATGAAACCCTACACTGTATGTCGGCCACACAATGAGTAATCGCAAACCTCTGTGGTTTCTGATTCTTCTTTGGAAACACGATCCCTCGCGTTTATACTCAATGTGACACAGCACCCAGAGTGTGCTGTTCAACAGTCTTAATGCACCGTCCATGCATCCTACCTTGTTTTTAAGGAAATCGGTCATGAGGTCAGGGACCACCCCTTCCAGGCCATGACAGTCACGATCTCTTTTGGGGGTGGCGTAGCTCTAATTTTAGGCCTTCTGAAAAACTGCTGTGCTGTTTCCCCAGCCTTAATTTCCTACAGTTAAGCGATGAAGATCAAGTTTTTATGTTTTCTGTGGTTTCAAGATCAGAAAGCACTGCTCCTTTGGGCCCTGAGAGCGGTGGGACTAAGCTCTGGGGCAAGCGTCCCCGTAGAG
This sequence comes from Hyaena hyaena, assembly GCF_003009895.1. Classification (NCBI taxonomy): domain Eukaryota; kingdom Metazoa; phylum Chordata; class Mammalia; order Carnivora; family Hyaenidae; genus Hyaena; species Hyaena hyaena. Next base: position 361,811 of record NW_024081332.1, read on the forward strand.
TTGGGTACTAGTAGCTAAGTCCAGGCTAGGGCTCCCCAGGTAGGGCTAGGCCTGGGCAAAGGCCCAGGGTCTCTGCGGGGCTGCTTGGGAACCACTCACTTATTCAGAGGACACTGTTCATATGCAGATGTTTCTGGAACTCCTCTCCATTACACACAACACTCTTCCATGGACTTCTCCTCCTTCCTCTTGGTTCGGTTCAGCCCATCCCTCCGCGATGCCAGGGACTGCCCACACCCCCACGGAAGAGAAGTACGTGGCACGGGCCTCTTTTGGAGGGTTCGTGCCAAGGGGCCACACTGAGGCTTGGATTAGGGTGTAATGGGAAGTAGACCGGGAGCACACACGCATCTTGTGTGCTGGAGAGCTGTCTTCGTGTAGAAGGATATAACTGCCTGCAATAGTGTATGCGAGTTATCTCCGAGTCCTGACACTGCGCGGGGCCCGTCCCCACAGCTGCCAGTTCAGGCCCGTGGCTACGGCTCAACAGAAGGAAAGAGTGTTTCTCAGCTGAGAAGCACCGGGAAACCAGAGGCGCAGGGGAGCCCGTGTGTGCTGCGGGGAGGACGGACCCGGGGCTCCCTATGCTCCTGGGTGACCGTGTGGTCCTTCAGTCCATTCTGTTATACCTCCCTCCTTCGGCCTTCCTGTGTCTCCCTCCCTTTGCCCTCCTAACACATACGCAGCATCTCCAACAGGAAGCTGCTAGGGTCTCTCTCAAACGCAATGAGAAACAGTCAGCTGGTATAAGGAACAGCAGACCCTAGCTCCTTATCATGACATTTTCTGAAACAAGTGTCAGTCACAGGGAGCGATTGAGAAGCAGAGACTCACGAGAGTGATCCTAGAGATGACGGATTAGATTAATACACACACCGCTGTTGGCGGATCCTCTCCTCATGAACCCTTTGTCCAGGTGGTCCCTTATGGGGTGCTGAGGCTGGACCCAGAGACTTGGGCTTGGTCACTTCACCCAACCGGCAGTGTGACCTTAGGCAGGTCCTGCCCCTCATTGAGTACAACTGCTAGGAAAAGCCTTTATTGAAACACTCATGTATTAAGCACCCAGTGTTTGCATTATATATTGTGCACGGTAAACCGCAGAGGCTTTTTATTTCTCTCCTACAAGACTTCTCTTTGTGTGTATGGAGAACAGTACTGGTCATCCCTCTAGACAATAATGCTACCCGGATATGGGGCATTAAGGGGGGCAATGACCCACCCACTTGCTACACTGACCTATTCTTGGTTATTCCAAAACATTATTCAGGCAGCATGATAATTGCTTAATTTTTCTTTCCACTCCTAAATTGTTAAATTAGACCAAAACCCCCAAACAAACCAACCACACCAGCCTCCTACACACAAAGCAGGACCCTGATGCTAACTAACATCTGTCTCACTCCTGCAGTGGGGCTGGTTGAGCTCGCTCCCCCTACCGGTGGCCTCAGGCAGCATTCTCGGCATTTGGCACCTAATTTAGCTGCTCTTGAGAATGGGGCTGTTCGTTTATTTCTTTACAGCCTTTTCCGTTACTCAGTCTGAACGAGAACTATCCTCCAGAGGCTCTTGTTTCTACTTTCCTTTTCCCGAAAACTCTCTCAAAGATTCTTTTTTTTCTTTTTTTAAAACGTTTATTCATTTTGTAGGAGACAGAGAGAAAGTGCAAGCAGGGGAGGAGCAGAGAGAGATAGAGGGAGGGAGAGGGAGGAAGGGAGAGGGGGAGAGAGGGAGAATCCCAAGCAGGCTCCTTGCACAGCATGGAGCCCAGATCTCACACACTGTGAGATCACGACCTGAGCCGAAATCTAGAGTCAGCAGCTTAACCAGCACAGCCAACCAGGTGCCCCCTCAAAGGTTCTTTATCCTGTCCCCTAGATGTGCCTGATTCCCTGCATTCAGGATTTCCCTTGGAGATGACAACACAGCTTGGGGGCTTGTACAAAACAGCGTAATACAAAGTGACCCAGGTTTATTTAAAGTCCTACTTTTGAACGAGTCTATCTTCAGGATCTTCTCCCTGAGTTCTTTTTAAAAAAGGCCCAATTCCCAGCTCATCTGTGAGGTAGGGGGGAGAAGGCCTCTGCTGTCACAAATGCCTCCCTGTCACAGATGCCTCCCGATGGTGTGTGAGAAGCGGCACTGGTGTATTAGCAGATCCTAGCTCAGTGCTCGGCGCTGCCGCCGTAGCTTGAACTTGGTCATGGTGGGGGTATTTACACCACGGAAGACGGGAAATCGACCAACGCTACAAATCAGGACACTTTCCACCACATAAAAACCACAATAACACTGAACTTTCTCCTCTGTCTGGCACTGCCCTGCCTTTACACAAGCAAACTTGCTTAATCCTCAGAACCAACAGTGTGCGTAAAGAACTATTATCATCTCCTTTTTACAGATGAGGAGACTGAGGGCTCTTCCCCACCCGGTGAATTTCCTACTGTCCTCTAAAGAGGCCTGGGTGGAGACCCATGTGCAAAACACTCAAGAAAATACTCCACCAGAGTTCAGACTCAGAAGCAAATCATTTCATAGAGGCTTTGTTCCAGGAAGGGTTCTTGGAAGTGACAAAAATTAGACAAGCTCTGAGGAGGGGTCTAGAGGCCCCAGGGAACACCGGTAAGTGGCAGTTCAGGCCAGCTTGCGGAAGAGGGAATTTTACAGGGGCTCCCTGTAACAAACCCCCTCCTCCAGGCACAATCTGTCAAAGCCAGGGAACCCCCTTCCTATTCTGGAGGGGAGAAAAGTAAGGAGGAAAAGAATGCAATTATGAGAGAACAAATACATCCTTAGATTCTCACCAAGCAGACCAACCAGAGAAAAACCCAGCCCTCAAACCAACCATCAAGAAGCTGGGTGTCGCCAGAGCGAACCCCTCCGAAGGCCTCTGCTCACCCTTGCAAGGGTAACTGCACAAGAAACAGGGCGCACCCCCATCAAGGGACAGAGAGGGGCCCCATGCTCCCAGCGGTCATGTGGGCACAGCAGCTGATTCTCCCTCTGGATTCCCGGATGGAAATTCTGGAGGGAACAGCTTTCTGTCTTCAGCGTCCAAAGAAAGAAACTGCAATTAATGAATAACCAAAATTAAATTTCTTAATGCTACTTCACAGGATGAAAATAGCCATATCCTGCAAACAATCAGACATTAGGCTGGGCCTTTCCTTATGATACTTAGGAGAGATAGAAAACCAAGTCCACTCCCCTTTTCCCTACTTCCTCTTTTTTTTTTTTTTTTTGTCCAGGGAATGAGTCAAGTCAGTCAACAAATATTTATGGAGCACCCACAGGATTGCAGAGTCTGGGAGGAGACACGGCTTGCTGGAAGAAGCCCAGGATAGTTCTCACTTGAGACAGTAAAAGGAAATGTCAATCCTCAGGCCAGGTCTAAACAGGGCAGTAAGAACCGACTGCCACCCTGGGTGGGTTTATTCTGGGCCAATCACTCACTTCTGGCTGAGTGGCCTCTGTTATCGTAAGGCTGGAGTGGGTGGCTCCGCCATGATCATGCACATTTTTGGGAAAAAAAAACAAGCCCAATGCTCACAATCTTGGTGATTTTAGGGGTGGGGATCGGGGATTGGCTGAGATGCTCTTCTTCCCTCGACTCCCAAAGGGCCCCACAACTATCAAAATTAGTTAAACAAATGTCAGATGTTCACCATTTTCTCTTCTGCGAATGTAAATGTGTGTGAGCTGGAGGCAGAGGCTAGGAAAATCTAGGACCAATGGAAACAGTCTTCGGGGGACCTGACCGGCTCCAGTTAGGAAGCTGGATCCTATTTGCTTGGCTCCAGAGCCTTGTTCTCAAAGTGCCCTCCACAGAGCCTCAGCAGCAGCACCTGGGAGGACATTAGCAATGCAGAGTCTCAGGTCCTTATCATGACCTGCTGAATCAAAATCTGCATTTCAGCAAGCTCCTCAGGTGATTCCCACACACCTGCAAGTTTGACAAGCAACAGTCCAGATAACCAGGCAACTGTTTGTTATTAAACCCTGTAGACTCCCCCAAAGTCCCATTTGGGGAACACCTGTCCTCCATACTGCAGGAACCAGTTAGCAGGTTCCCAAGCCTTTCCGTTCACAAAAAACAAGTATTAGTAAAGCCTAAAGATCTGTAACTATATTATGACTCCTGGTTTAAAAATAAATCACCTGAAAGATCCAGGTCAATTACACATTCATGTAATCGACAAAGGAAGACGCATTCTTAGAGCCTAACAGGGCTGAATGCAGTGTGCCACAAAGCTTCCTTCCACTTCTGCATTTCACTCGACTAACAGTGCACGCTGGCCTAGATTCTCTTCTGTTTTAAATAACCAAGGATGTTTGAATAACCTGGATGGTTACAATTAGGGTCAGCGCATCTGGGGAAGTCACCGCAAACCCCCACACATAAATATGGTGATTTTAATAACAAATAACACATTTGGAGCCTGCTATATAAGTATGCAGGCGGAGGGAACCACTGAAAATGTTAATTTGCATGTTCACAAAGGAATAGAATCCAGCTGCAACATTAATGCTTAATTCTACAGAGCCATAGGACACATGAACAACCTCACCACGGGCTTGCTCTAAATTTAAAGCCGATTTTCAAACCCTCACAATTTTGGCTTAAACTTAAATTTAGCTGCTTGAAAAGGAGACTGGATTTTATTTTTTTCCCTGTGAATCCTGAAACAATGACATTGAAAAAGTCCATTTGTTTAAGTTTTGCAAATTAAATACAAAATATCTGAATAGGTTTGATCCAAAGTTTCTCAAAATATTCACGTTGGCACAGGGAAAAAATGGTCTCATCATTGGAAGAGATTTCTTCTTAGAAGGCACTGAAATTTAAGGACTAGATTAGAGCTTTGCTATTGCTTTCTGGTCTCCTACACCTGTTTTTTGGTCTTAAGTAAAACGTGCCAAGTATATTAGTGTTTAAAAAGAAATAAAAACAATCTTCTGAAATAGGATGTATAGGAATGAATGTGTGCCTAGGAGGGGGGAGAGGCTATTAATGACAGTGGTCATATTACTACACAGTATGTAGTGAGTAACATACCACTTATACCAGAATATACGTAATATGTAATATACTATAATAGCAACAGATATTGTGTGAATTTGGCCATCTTTGGGGAAACAAGGTCCTGGGAAGCTTTGTTCACGTTTATCATATTCTCCAGGAATATGATGTCTGTTGAACTGCTCACAGCGCGTGTACTTGCTCAAACATCTGCATAAAGACAGAAGGGGCCCCCGGTAGGGGCAAACAGAACTCCGCGATAGCATAATCAATGAATTGTTTCAGTTATGAAGGAGATAGCTACAACATCCTCCCCCTCAAATGCCTTATACCTCCTTGAAAGTTGTTGGCATTCGCACTTCACAGAGAACAGGTGAGCAGCCAGGACTTGGGGTGACAAGGTCTGGTCCTGTAAGTGTCCGGGAGGAAAGGAAGGTTGCTCGTCATCCTCACCTACCAAGCCGATGCACATGAAACCCTTCTTGGGATGCACATAGCAGAGAATGACTTGCTGGCATGATTTCACGAGATTAAAAATGTCTTTGAGAGTTAAGTGCTTGGGAGTCCTTAGAATTGCAGGTCTGCCGAATTCTTGGCCCACCTGTTATTAATAAATGCCGGTGGCGATATCCGTGAATACACTTGTCAAGGGGGCTACTTCCACATGCCCTCCCACACCAAGCAACGGACAGGTGCAGAAATCAGAAGACCTAGGTTGACAGCCTGGTCCTGCCAGGGGCAATTCTGTCACCCCGATAAGCCTCAGCACATTGCCTACTAAACAGGAGCGTTACACCAGCTTCACATAATTCTTAGAACTATGTTGAGGCTCAAATGAGATAATGAATGTTAGTCTCTGCGTACGTCAATCAGCCAAATAACCCAAGCATATATGATATAATTTGGGACATCCGTGGGCAAGAGGCTGGGTGTGTTAGGGGGTGAGCTTCCTTCTTCACTGTCATAAAAAGCACGTGACAATCCTCCTAGTAGTTTCCCATCTCTGGCCCCCAAACAGGCTTGCCTTTATATTTCAACACATTTAGAAGTCATTAAGCATTTAAATTCATTTTGATCTAATTGAGTTTCCTTTGAGAGCAGCTCAGGGTTCTTTTAAGCCTGGGATGCTTATGAGTAATTGGAAGGTACAACTCCACCCCACTCAACTCGCGTTGAGATGTCCATCATCAATTCCGTTCCGACGTATGATTTACACTCTCGAGATGGCTCTGTTGCATCTGGAGACCAGAACCAAGCCAGCCTCCACCATGAGTGGCAGTCATAAATAACAATACTGATGGAGTCAGCACTGGATGCGGATGTATCGGCCCTACGCCACTAGTCAGAAGGAACACCTGGCTGCCATTTAGATACAGACTGTCTTGTGGGAAGGACAGCTGGCCAGTCACTTGATACCCACGTGGGGCAAGGCCAGCCTCTAACAGTTTCTATAGGACAACCTGCCTCCAGTATATGGACAACGGAGGCCCTGGGCCTGATCTCAGCGTGGTTCCTAGTTGCCAATCCAGGGCTCTGTGTTTGCACTGTGGATAGCACAAGCCTCTTCACCAATTGCCCCACCTAAGATGGCAGGAGGAATGGTAACAGGCCTGGTGAAGGAGGCCTGCCTTCACCTTGCACTCTGAGGAGGAATCCCCTAGGTCTCATGTTCTGAAGCCAGTCCTGGGCCCTAGTCGGCCTCAGCCCTGTTTGCCATGGGAACATGCATTGCAGAGTTCCGAGGACTCTCCTGAGGCTCCTCAGCAGCCCGGCACGCCTGGAGAGGGGCCTCCTTTGCCCAGTATCTGCCTTAATTCTCTGTTCTGGAATCTATCCTGCTACCCAGAAGAGTGCCGAGGCCATCTTGGGAACTCCACGGCCATAGCTTTTTTGAGGACAGCAATGACCTCCCTTTGTTAAACTCTCACCTTACTTGGCTCTTAGCAGACCTGACTCAGATGATCCCTCCCTCCTCCTTCCTACTCTCTTCCTTGCTCCAGGGTCTCTGATCCCCACAGGTTCTCCTCCTACCTCTCTGGCTGCTCCTTCTCAATCCCCTTCACCAGTTCCTGCTCTTCTGTCCAGTGGGTGAAAGCTGGTGCCCAGGACTCAGCCCCCAACCCCCAGGGATCTCCTCCAGTCTCACGCTTTAGGGGCCTCGATATGCTGATGATCCTACAGTCTCTTTCACCAACATAGACCTCCTCCCTGAAATCTAGACTCACCCACTGCCCATCACCTTCCCCACTGGATGACCAGACTGCTCAAATGTGACATGTCCTAAACAGAGCTCCTGGTTATCCCCCCTGCCCCAACTCCCAGATCTGCTGTCCCCGACTTCCCGTTTTGCTTAATGGTATTTCCATCCTTCCTGTTTGTTGCTCAGGAGGTATTCTTGATTCTTTTCTTCCTCTTACACCCCAGCAAGAAAATCCTGCTTCTCTTCTCTTTCAAAACGGATCCACAGTCGGACAACTTTTCCCATTCCCATTTCTACTGCCACCATCTGAACTACCCTGACCTCCTAACTCCGCTTACCTCCCCCTTCAGTCTATTTTTAACACAGCAGCCTGAGAGCTCCATTAAAACATCGATGAGATCACGTCACCTCTCTGCTCAGACCTCTAATGCTTCGCATCTTGCTCAAAGGAAATGACCCAAGTCCTTACCGTGTCCTACAAAATCCCATGACTGGCCTCTGTTCCCTTTCTGACTACACCCCCTTCGATGCACCCCACCGACCCCTGTGCACTCTGCTCCAGCCACACCGGCTCCCTTGCTTCCTCAAACAAGCCAGTCATTATCCTGCCCAAGGACCTCGACATGGGCCATCCCAGCTGCCTGGAATGCTCTTCCCCCATGTGGCCAGACAGTTGGCTCTTTTCAGTCTTTACAGAAAAGTCACACCCCCAGGGAGGCCTTCAATAAATAGTTGTTAGAAGAATGAACGAACAAATGAAGTAACCGGTGGCTTCCCCCTGATCTCTCACTAGTGGGCTGGGACTCCAGTTCGCCTTGCTCATTCGTTCTTTCCCTGGGGCTGGGTCCTGAACCCTCTGCCCACCACACCTCACACCTCCAGGGGGTGCTGTTCACCGTGCGGTCCATGACTCTGAAGGCCAGTCAGCTAGCCTGCACTGCCCATGAGAACAGGCACCATGTATCTTGTGTGTCCAAATACGCATACTTGCCTCCTCACATAAACCAGGGCATATAGAGGGGGTGGCTCAGTGTATACCTACTGAACGAATGACTGAACCAAAAACCTCACCTCACCTTTCACAGGGAACAAAAATCCTGCACTCTTGGCACCCTAGACCCGGTGCGTCGGGCCTGCCTCCTTACCCAGGTGTCTCTGGTCTCCTCGCCTCACATTCCAGGTATCTCGACCCCATTTTGCTCCCTCCCTTTCCTCGTTGACCTTCCCGCACCTCTTGCGCTATTCAGACACAGACGGGGGTTTCACAGGAGAAACGGGCTATTTCGTTTCAAAAAACTGAATCTCCTGTAAACAGTGGGTACACACAGATTCTCCATGTAGCGCCACTGGGCAGGTCCCCACATCCCTTTCTCCTCCAACCCAGTAGTACAGAGGTAGGCATGACGTCCCATAATGCCTCCTCACCAGCAAGGTACACAATGGCCCTTTAGGGACACAAAACTAAGTGTGGAAGCTCGGAGTTATTGAAAAGCCTCCATTCGGCTTCACCATTCCTGGCAATAAGCTAAAATTGCCACATTTTTTGTCCCTACCTCTGACCGATAGCTGGAGACATCACAGTACTCCGTTCTCATCAAACACATAAAGATAGCATGGGGATCTCAAGCACATAATGACGCCAAGGAGTAGCCATAACACATTATGGAATTAGTTCTTTTGAAGCATCGTGCCAAATGATTATTCATAAACTACAAAAACACTGAGGATGGAAAAGCTTCAGCTGAATGCATACCAGTCTTGTGCATGTTAACCCAGGTACCTGAGGTTCAAGTGGAAGCCAATTCAAGTTACTCATTGTTGAATAACTACTACGTGCTAACACTTGGCTGCATTGAGGTCTGTAAGGCTTGTTGGAGACTCCACTTGAGAGGTCTGTAATCTAAATGGGGAAAGGGAAAAAAAAGAAAAAAACCCATGCCCTTTCATTCAAGAGGTTTTGTGTTTTTTTTTAAAAATGCAGCAGCATACCAGGGAAGTCTGAGGCAAAATAGCTGCTTCTAACAATAGGGAGGCAGAGAAAGAAGGGAGAGGGGAGTGTCTGGGGAGATTTCTTGAAGGAGACCAAAAACTAGAAATTTGCAAAGATCGGGGGCGCCTGGGTGGCTCAGCTGGTTAAGAGTCCGACTTCGGCTCAGGTCATGATCTCCTGGTTTGTGAGTTCGAGCCCCACGTCTGGCTCACTGCTATCACTGCAAAGCCCACTTTGGATCTTCTCTTCCCCTCTCTCTCTCTGACCGCCCCCCTCCCGTTTGTGCTCTCTCTCTCAAAAATAAATAAAACATTAAAAAAAAAAAAGAAATTTGCAAAGAGAAGAAATACAAGCAACACATCTTGCACAGAAAAGAAGCCTGAGGAGATCCCGTGAGCAAGAGGCTCAGGGGGAAATGTCTTCAAGTAGCGTGAGCCTGGGGACCAGTGCTGGCCTTCCCACTCGCCGCAAATGGGAATGGAGAGCCCCATCTGGTGAACCCCGCTGGGGGATTAGGAAGGCAGAAGACATACCTCAGTGACTGCCCCCTAGAGGAAGGGAGGACGCGGAGCTGACAGTGCAGCTTCGGAGGTCAAGACAGAGGGTGCTTGTTCTCACACTGTTATGAGGGTCGTGGTGTCAGGTTTGGATGAGAAAGTGAAGCCGAAAAGTCCTCGAGGCAGTGTAGGCCCATTTTTGCCACGATTTGAGGTGTCGCGCGGAAAAAGAAGGGGAGGAAACTGTTGTGTGCCGTGTGTTCACAAATGGACGAGTGTGGATTTGGTCGAATGTTGGCACTTTACCAGGCGGGGGCTGGAACTGACATGGGTTCCACGCTGGCAGCTGGTAGCCCAGGGCTAGCAGGGATGTCCCGGGGCTGCCGGCAGCCATAAGGCTACCACCCTCACGGCACCTATGGGAGAGTTATGGGACCACGAGCATCAGAGATGAGGGAGGCCTGCTGGGTGACATGGACGTGTCCCTCTGAGTGGGGTCCTGTACGGAAATGCCTGGTTGGATCTGATCTGATCCAGACAGTGGACAGGTTCTTATCGCCTTCTTAAAGCTTGATGTTTTTAGACTCTGCATAATTCAAAAACTTCCCTCGCTATAAAAAAGAAAGCAAGCAAAAAGAAACTTGAATATTTACTGAGAAATAGAAACAAGTTATTCCTAGAGTCAGGTACTTCTCCAGGTCCTAAAGCACAAATAAAGTCCTAAAAGAGAGTTTAGCTAAACTACTAAAAATAAACAGTGTCTGTATTTAATTTATTTTAAAGGTTTCTAAGGTCACCAACAAATTAAAAATATACCTGGGGACTGAATTATCTCACAGGAACAAAGACTGCTTAAAAATGCATCCAGTCCTCTGGGTTCCTCCTCAAGCCACTCTCTGGGAGTCAGTCAACAAACTTCTATTGAGTGTCATCGTGTAGAAGGCACTGAGGACGGGGGCACTCCCAGCGTCAAATGAGAAAACCTTAGTGTTCCCACTTCTGTTCCCACACTGAAAAATGCTGAGCTCCAAAGGGCATGCTGTATAAAAACGCTGAAAAGGAAGACAAACCCTTTAAAAGGGTGACCTTGGGCGTGCCCTTCCCAACGGAGCTAAATGTCACTGCTCTGAGAACTTGTACTTTCTGATTTCCTGATTTTGCAGAATCCAAAGCTAGCATAACGAATTTAAACCTTCCAGCTTCCTTCCTTTCTCCATTTCCTTAAAAACAAAAACAAAAGCCACAGACTTAATATTTCTATTAAAATACAACTTAACAGAGAGTATCACACGTTTTTACAGTTACCGTGGTTTAGGGAAAAAATACTTTTTTTTTTTAACTGCAAGATTACTTTCTCAAATTCCAGTGAGACACTAAATTTTGCCCTTGTATAATTTAGTCCATAAGCATATGCACCATTAAAGGCCATTTATGGTTTTAATTGTCCATACGGGTTTCTCAGTTACCTCTCTCATTTGTGACATGGTGACTGTCACAATCAGGAGGGAAATTCCCACATCAAACCCAAGTCCTTTGGGTTTTCCCATTCACACCTTCAGGGATGACAACCTAAGGTCCATACATCCTACATCTCCACCTGCTCCTCACACTCCCACTTGTTTGTATTCAAGAGGGAAGGAGGGGAGGGGGCAGTGTCCCCTCCATCCTGCCCACAGGAAAGGCAGGCTCCGGAGCTGTCCTGGGCCGCCCGCATGTGCTGGCCTGCTTAAAATGATGTGCTGTACACTTAAGACACACATCAAAGACACCGTGTGGAAAAAGAACGTGAAGGACCTCAGTAATTATTTTTATATTAATCATATGTTGAAATGATAATATTGTAAAGGAATTGGATTAAATACAATACACTATTAAACGTAATTTAGTGGTTGCTGGGTGGCTCAGTCGGTTGAGCATCCCACTCTTGATTTCAGCTCTGGTCATGACCTCACAGTTCGTGGGTTTGAGCCCTGCATCAGGCTCTTCACTGACCATGCGGTACCCTTCTTGGGATTCTCTCTCTCTCTCTCTCTCTCTCTGCCCCTCCCTCTCTCAAAATAAATAAACTTGAAAAAAAAAACAGTTTAAAAATAAAAATAATTTAGAAGTTTCCTTTTATTTCTTTTTTAAGCAGGCTACTGGAAAACTTTAAATTACCTCTACGGCTCAAATTATGTTGCTATTGGGCATGTTGCCCTAGAGGGGTCAATGCGAAGTCATCCAGAGGGCCAGACAGACCTGGGCTAACCACTCTCCTACTGAACATGAGGGGCACAGAGCTGCCCAGGGCGTGAGGAATCGGGAAGAGCTTTGCATAAAGAGAAACAGTGGTCTGCCCTGTGCCCGGGAAGGAGGGCCAGAATCTGCCTGTCCGCTGTGTCCATGGCAGGGTGGGGCTCCAGCCAGCATGGCAGCAGGAGGAGGAGGGTACAAGGACCCCAGGGAGGGCAGGACCCTTACTGCCTGCCTAGATGGGAGCCGGCACGGGGGCTTAAGGGGGTCCTCGGCCTGCCAGCTGGGCTAGTGGAAGAGAAAGGTCGCACGCACCTCCAAAAAGGCACCGCAGAGTCCACCCTTCTAAAGTAGCCCCTGGCCCACTAGCACAGCCCCTGGACTGTCTGCTCTTCTGCCCCGACCTCCAGGGGCAGGGACAGGGACTGGCTCACAGAAGGCAATCTGTCAATGAGCGCTGAAATGAAGAGTGAACAGAGGAACCCAAGTGGTGGTCCCTTGCAGTGCATGGTGGCCCGGGTCGCAGGACAGGGGCTTCACCTAACCCCCACCCCTCCCGCCGTGGCAGTTGCCACGGTTATCTGTTTCAGAGGAAATGGAGGAGCTGGGTACATGCAGGGCCTGGTGAGGCTGGGCTTCCACCTGGGCCTGGCGTCATTGTCTCCTCCCTCCATTGTCGCCATTTTAGGCGGTTGGCGCTGGCCCTTCCCTAAGTACCTGGAAGACACAGCCCAGCTAAGCCTCCTCAGCCCTCCTCCCACCCCAGGTGCTCTCTGCCCCTTCCTCCAAAGCCCCTGTGGGGACACAAAGGGCAATGTGCTGGCCTTTCCTCCCTACCGGCTTAGCGACTCTGTGATTAGGACCCATGTCCCACCTGAGTCAAGGAGAGCCTCTCCTCATGTTGCTCCCCAGGGGTGCAGGACCTGTCCAGGGGGAAGAGGCTCTCACCTGGAAGGCCACCCCTTCCCCAGCCTTCCTGCATCCTCTTCCTCTCATTCCGCTTTCCTTTAGTCACATAGGCCCAGACCGTTTGAACTTTTTGTCACTTGGTATCACCCGTACTTTTCATATGCCCTCTGCATATGAAAAATCTGGGAGCCTGTGCACCCCCAGGCCTCCTGCTGGTGCCAGCCCCTCCCCCACCCTGCTGTGAGTCCCGGAGGGCCCCTATGGAGGCCCCCTGATTGGGCAGCCCCTGTACACAGCACCCCTCCCTCCTCCCCCATTATCCTTAGCTGCAGGCTGTCTCCCCCTGGACTGTTTACACAGCTGCAGAATGAAGGGACTTTCATTTCTCCCTGCCACCCCCGGCCCAGGGTTAATGTATGTGTATTTCCGGCTCCCTACAACTTGGGGCAATGGGAATGCTAACCCAACCCAATCTCCTGTAAATAGTCCATATGTTGATAATCGTCTTTTGGGGAAATGGCAAAGAGTGTTAAACTGCTTTCTGCAAATGGTTCTGTGGGTGCCTACATGGGGTGCACGTAGACGTTCTGCAGCCCAAGACAGAGCACCTGTTCCACATCAGGAAAGCCCTATTACCTAAGGAACTGAGAAGTGGCCATACTGCAGACCTCCAGGTGAACACGGTTCCAACCAGCACCTAGGAATGGGCAGCCCATCCTTGATTTGGGTATGGGAGAGTCCAAGGCTTGACCAAGTACTGTGGGCAAGTTGCAGGAAATTAAAAAAAAAAAAAACATCCACATTTAACAAACTATCCAATTCTAATAAATATCTGAGAACCATAACTAAAGACCCTGAAAGTATTTTAGGCTTCTCTATCCTAAGAATTTCTCTCAAAGAATGACCTCCTCAACCATACATCAGGCAAGATGGGAGGATCAACCAGACACAGAGAGCACGAGAGCCTATGGTAGTAATGGCGGTATCCCTAATTAATGTGGATTAGACAAGATCAGAGGACTAATAAAAGAACTCAAGACAGTGACTTCAGGTCTGAAAAATAACATACGGGATGAAGCTGGTGTTTTGGACACCCCCATGATGGTTTAGGGAATAGAGCATTGGGAAATCTCAGTCACGGCCACTGTCCCCCTCTTCTCTGTCCAACCCACTCACTCTACAATTCCTGGAAAGTCATGGATGTTGTGAGGCTTCCGTTGCTAAAGGAGGAACTGTCGCTTAGCATTCTGACTAACTTTCTTCAAGGAACTCAGACTGGGGTTCTTGTTACTTCTTGTGTTCCCACTCACCCCTAGATGACACACCGTCCTAGGGATAGACACATGCCACCGATGACCCTCGGTACGGAATCTGTACTGTAGGAACCAAGGGTCGCTTTCCTTTTCCACTTACAGAACGAATGAAAGATTTTCCTTTCCAAGAGATGACCTGACTTGTCTTGTGGGGCAGCTCTAGCCGGAAACCTGACAAGCCCAGCACCTGCCCGTCCATGACACACTTTCTCTTGAAATCCTCACTCTGGGCTCCCGCGACACAGTAGCATGTTTAAGCCATCCGAACCAGACACACAACCCCTAGATGGGGAGCCCTCAGGGTCTGACCCAGTTCAGAGGCCCCTCTGCAAGGAATCCTGGGAATGACGGACCTGATTCTGTCTGTGACATCTTCACGGGGTCCAGGACAACCATGATGACCCAAGTTAGCTCAGAGCAAAAAATGGAGCCCAGAAGAATCTGCTTACGTGCAGCGTGTCACAGGGACTAAAACACTTGCTGACACAGAGGGGCCTGAGCCGAGGAGTCACTTCAGGGTTGCTAAAGGCATCTTGGCCTGATCTGTCAGGTTGTTGTGTGGCCAAGTTTTTGTCATCGCCAAAAAGGTAAGTGGTTTATTCTTGCTCTTGTGGTCCTAACGCCTTGGTAAGTGGTGAGCCTTATGGTTGTAATGCTTCCGCCACATGTCAGCTGAATTCCTCGAGGGTCTGGGTTGAGATGGAGTATTCACTCCACTGTACAGAAGACGCAATGTGCCCATGGCCACACCACAGTGACTCCGGTATGGGGACCTGCCCCTTTTCCACACTGTCCCTTAGGAACTATACTCCCAGGCATCTCCAGAGGGTGATGATAAACCAATGCCGCCACACATGGCTGAGTTCTGCACTGGAGGACATGGAAAAAGCTTGGGGGAGAGTAGGGGAGGACAGGCAGAATCTAGAAGTAAATTAAACTCAGAATGTCCAAGTGCTTTGGGCTAATATTGCTGTGTTATTTCTACTTAGTGTGGGTCCAGGCTTAAACTAAAGGAAAATAAAAACAACTTTGACAGCCATTTCCTTGCTTTCTTTCTCCACCCAAGAGGCACCAGTGGTTAACAGTATGGTGGCAACAAGTGGGTCAAAGGTCAGCCCCTCAGCCTGCACTGGTTTCCATGGAGACGGGGGCTATTCATCCAGCACACAGAGCCTCTTCACAGTCACTTACACACAATTGAGCTATTACTGAGAGCCCAGGAGAGCTGTGTCTGGAGCACAGTGCACTAGACAGGGCAGGGTTTAATGGAGCTGATTAAATGGTAGTTGGGGAATTATTCCAAGGCAGGATTTGGGAATGCCCTTCAGAAATAAGTTAAATCCCCAGGCCTCATCCCATTTCCAACACTCCCCCCTTGTGCTAGAATAATGCCAGTGTCTACACACTCTGGCTCACCTTACCCTTCTGCCTACATGTCCAAAGTTGAGAGGATAAACACTTGTTCTGCGATTCCTGGACTTTTGGCATCTGTATCATTTGCTCAGTGTTGTGGTGCATTTGTGACTTAAAAAGACATCAGCCCAAAAACAATGAATGAAAATTAGACAATCCACTTCAGGCATAAAATAAATTCCAGTGGATGGTGAATGCGGTTCAAAACTAGTACTTCTGAGAGATGAGAGGTTCTTTGGCATTTGTTTGGGAATTCTCGAAATCTCTTTTTGTGAAAGAATGGAGGCATTCCTTCCAAAGTTGCACTGCCATCTGTAATTTATCAAACATTCTACCAACATTTCCACAGCCTTTAAAATCAGGGAAGAACAAGAGAGGTAAAAAGTAAAATCAGTACAAAGGCAAAAAGCCTTATTAAAGATTATTCTCTCGCATAAAAATTTTAGGTGAATGTTTTATACATCACCACCAAAAATAGGAAAGAATCCAAATGTCCTTCAACAGGTGAATGGATCAGCAAACACCGGCTCATTCGTACAGCGGAATACTAATCAGTGATGAGCAGGGGCTACTGATATAAGCAGCAACATGAATGAGTCTCAGATACATTTGACTACACAAATGAAGCCGGACTCAAAAGGCTACACACTGTACGAATCCACTTCTAGGTAATTCTGGAAAAGTCAAAACTATAGAGACTAGATCAGTGGTTGCCAGGGTCTGAGACTAACTGTAGGGGAGGTGTTGACTGAACGGGGTTGCCAAGGGGGACTTGGGGGAGGGGGGTGGAGTGGACTTGTGCTAGGTCCTAAGTGTGGTAGCACACTTTGTTAAAACCTATAGAAATGTATTCCACAAAGAGTGAATTCCACAGTATGAAATAAACAAATAAATAAATAAGGTCTCAATTTAGCCCTTTAGAGAACAAGCAAGAAAACAGTGTGCTGACTCTGCAGGCCAGGATAAAATAACAAATCTGCTTTGTTCTCCTAAGTTATATCGGCCAAGCTCTAAGTGCAGCCCACTCTCTTAAATCTCTGTTGCTGTGATCTCTAACCAGGTTGAGGTAAAGATGAATATACTCAAGAACTGAAGCGCTGGATGGATGATCACAACTCCTCTAATGACACCCACGATTGGGTGGGGAACATCAGTATTTATATTTTTTGAGATGCTGCTCTTTGTGTAGGCCAACTGAGGAGAAAAATAAAAGCGGAGGAGATGCTCCTTAATGGGTAGGAGAGAAAACAGTGGAAAGAACGATGAAAAGACAGCAGTTATGATCTCAAGTGGGTTCGTGGCCATATGTTGAACAGGAGGGATCAAATTCAAGGTCTTCATGCAAAGGGTGAACGCAACCTCTTAGAGGCTATCCAGACCTGGAGGCAGAGACCTAGAGATGTCTACCCATATCCCCGAAATGCCAGCTTCATCAGGACGCTCAGATCGCTCCTGTGGCCCGTGTCGAGAACAATATGGTACCCACAGAAGGTGCAGTGAGTATTGGTTGAGTAATGAGTAAGTGAGGGCAGAAACTCAAAGGAGAAAATCTGATTCAAGACAAATGGTAAAGACATACGTGGAAGATTTATACACATCACTGGGTCAAACTCAGTATTATGAGGTGTCCTGAGATTTGAAATTACAATTACAGGGGTGCCTGGGTGGTTCAGTCAGTTAAGTGTCCGACTTCAGCTCAGGTCATGATCTCACTGTTCATGAGTTCGAGCCCCACATCGGCTCTCTGTCGTCAGCATGGAGCCTGCTTCAGATCCTCTGTCTCTCTCCCTCTGCCCCTCCCCTGCTTGAGTGCTCTCGCTCACCTTCTCTCAAAAATAAAATAAAAAACATTTAAAAAATAATAAAATAAAATAACAATGACAAAACCAAACACACATAAGGCAAACAGCAAAAACAAAGTAAACCTCAAAACGAAAGACAGAAAGCAGGCAGGTCAGAACAAATGGCACAAGAGCCTTAATTCTCAGGCTCTAAGCTGCTTAGCCCAGGGGCGTGGGCCATGTTGGCTGCTGATCTGGGAGGGTCCCTGGCTGGCCCTAAAGAGAACACAATGAAGCCACCAAAGAATCTTAACAGAGCGACAGTTAGACAGACAGCTAACTTTTCTACTGTCTTTCAATGTCCAGGTACTGTTCGAAGTACTGTGCTAATATTAACTCAGTTAATGCTTACAACAGCCATCTCAGGTGGCTGAACCAGGTGTTAAAACCATTTACATATGAGAAAACAGGCACAGGGAAGCTACCTGACTAGCTCAGGGTAGGTTCTGAACCCATCCTGCCTTGCCGGTCTGCATACATCACCCCTGTATGTTATGGAAAAATGGGGCAAACTCATGAAGACAACAGTTAACAGAGACAAAGTACTATAACCAGACACCCCACCACCGAGGGTATAGAAGTGGGATATGACTGAATGAACTGACAGCTACACATGTGACAATAACTTTGAGGGAGTCACTTCTGCCCCACGGGTGCCTGAAACAGGAAGCTCCTTCAATGGCTGACATCCTCCAATGGTGCCCAGGGAACGGTGTTCTGCTCTTCAAATGCACCCCCTCCCAGGAGGTCCAGATAAGAGCAGCAGGCTGAAGATGTTCAAAACTGGGTTGTCTAGAGACGTTCAGTGGGAAGAGAAGACAACAGGAGAAGGCTCTTCTGGAGAGTGAAACGCTGTCACGTGGACAAGGAGGAATTCAATCTGCTCTGGGCTGCCCCGAACACTGCAGGTGTCCCGGCAGAGGCCAGACAACAAATTGTTGGACCAGATAGCCCTGTGATCTCAGCCAGTGATTAATTATTCTCAGATGCGAAGTGATTCTTAGGTCTCCAAGAGCAATTGAGGAATGGAAAAACCCACTTACAACTCAAAGAAGAAATACAAACAAGGCTGCTGGGAGGAAGCTTCGGTCAGCCGAGAAGATGTTCTTCTGTGGCTGGCGCAGGATCGCAGTCCTGGGGTCCTGGGCACCCTCATGGACCTGACTTCCTGAGGGCGCTGACTGTCATGATAGAAAGGAGCCGTTCCTTCGGGCTAGCTTAGCAACCTCGCCCGTCAACAAGATTCCTGCAGTTTCAAAGTATTTTCAACGTGCCCTATAATGTTTCTGGGAACATTTATATGTTCTTCCCCCCTGAAGAGAGCATTAATCCTGAGGGAAACGACATTTTAAAAGTCAAGGGATCTATCCAAGCTTAGACTACGTTTTGGAAAGCTTAAGACATTTGTTCCTTTACACAAACTAACAGCTAATTAAAAGGCTATATCCACCCACCCCCTCAGGCTTTTCCTCTGGCAACACAATCAAGCCAACTGTACACCGTGTAGGGCCAAGGAAAAACAGTGAAAACCTGAAGCTATTACTTTTTTTAAAGGACTTGTAATTCATTTGACCCTGCAGCACAAAAATGAGAGTGCCGTGGAAGGGTACAGAAGGACTGGGTGCTCTGTGGCAGCCCTAGGCATAAATGGGTTTCAGCCCACTGCAAGGGGATTTTGGCAATGAAAAGCTTTATAAATGTCCCTAGCATTTTACTCTCGTAAGCCCATGTCTGGGAATCTACTCTAGGGTAATAATGCTAAATTCAGAAAAAGCTTTGTACATAATAGACATTTACTGCATTATTACTTATGACAGTAAAATACCAGAAAATTCCAAAGTTCTAAAAATAGAGGAATGGTTAAGTGTGTCAATTGGAAATGTTATGGGAGAATATTACATGAAAAAAGCAAGACTCCAAATTACACCTCAGTAAGAAGACACTGATGGTTACAAAGAAAGAAGAATCGGGGAGCCTGGGTGGCTCGGTTGGTTAAGTGTCTGACTCCTGATTTCGGCTCAGGTTTGAGCCCCTCCTCAGGCACTGCGCTGACAGTGCAGAGCCTGCTTGGGATTCTGTCTCCCCCTCTCTCTGCCCCTCTCCTGCTTGTGCTTGCGCTTAAAAAATTTTAAAAAGGAGTATAAAACTTACACACCACAGGAAAGGTCTTCCAGAAGCTAGACCAATATATTTGAATGATTACGGTTATGTGACAGGATTACTAAGTGATGTTGAAAAAGGAAAACAAAGAGAAAGAAAGAAAAAGAAAAAAGAAAAAGGAAGAGAAAAAGGAAGACAAAGAGAAAAAGAGAAAGAGAAAAAGAAAAAACCTTCCCTCAATATCCAAGTTTTCTTTAATATACATTACTTTTCCCTCCCTTTTTCTCTTCCAACACCTCAATTAACACAAGGAAATATTCCCCCAGCACATGCTTCTCCCCAGTCTGGTGTGAAACTTCCCCATCTCCTTTCTAGAATGTACAGCCACATATAAACATACATGCATGCACATGGTCACTTCTTTTCCTTCCTTCCTTCCTTTCACAAAATTAGAGTTATATCACACTTTTTCCAATTGCTCCTCAGCTTCCTTCAAAAGAAGGCCCTAATTTCTAAGAACCCTGAAGCCCATGTTTCAGCATCTGCTTCCTCACTTTCTCTGACTGAATCCAAACCATTAAGAACTCCTTGAGGACCCCAAGTCAGGTTGCACACCTTGGAGACAGCCCCAACCCACTCTTCCCTCCCTTCCCTCAAGGCTTCCCTAGGGGACAGTCTGTGTCCCGCACTCTCATAGGCTGTGCTTTCCCAGCACCACGTCCTCACCCATAACTGGACACTAACTAATCTCCCTCACTGGAAACGCAGTCCCACCAGGCTGGGGACCCGATCCTGTTTTATATCTCAGTCCCTAAGACTGCCCCAGACTGCTAGAAGCTGCTCAGTGATGACTGAATAAAAAACAAATAACCCCCATACCACCAAACTGTTTATGACTGATTTTAAGCCAATCAAATATCTTAATTTTTATTGGGAAACTTCTCAGCGAAGACAAACTCAAAGAACACCAAAACCTTACAAAGAGGATGGGAAACAGATGCATTGAAAGATGTAGCCAACACCAGCAGTTCCTGTCAAAACAGTAGAAACAAGGAATAAGGGGAAAGTTTTTCCTAGAGCTAAATTTACAGAGCCTATAGCACCGTCCTGCACCGTTGGGTGAATTTCTTTTCTCTCCTTTCCCCCCTCCCCTCCTTTTCTTGATTATTGTTATTAAAATGTTCCTTTAGAAATGAAGCTATAGAGATAGTAGAGGGTGGTTTTTTTTTTTTTTTTCCCTATTAATATCTCTACTTGGTACAAATGCAGGCTGGTGTTGTTCTTCAACCCCTCTCCTTACCCAAGTTTTCTGAGATTTGAACGGTCCATAGACCCAGAAGTGGGGCCCGGGGGGGGCCACTGCTCTAGTAGTTTATGGGAGGAATGGATCCCCAGTACCTCAGGGAGACACTCTGAGTTGAGTCCTTGGGGTGGTTTGGATTTTGTAAGCAGAGAGGAGACCAAACCAGTGATGAGAGCACAAAGTGCACCGGTGTAGGGCCAAGAGGAATCCGAAGGTGTTCAGTAGGCAAGGTTTTTGCAGTTTGCTTTTATAAGGCAGATACGAGAAAAACCGTCAAACCACGTCGGAGAGAAAACTCAGCACTAACTCACTCTGGGTCCAAACGCTTGTCTTGTCCCAGGCACTCTGTGCACGTTTTCCCCCACATCTGATGTCTCAAAGCCCCCATCTTGCAAAGGACCCCATGCATTAGTTGCAGGGTGAGAAAGTGGCAGAGGTGGCGTGTGAACCCAAGTCCACCTTCTGCTCCCTGCTTTAGAAGTGAGACCCTGTGTTCATCGTATGGTCAGTGCGGATGCTTTGGAGCGTTGGGCAGGGCAGTGGTATGAAGAAAGCGGTGTGGCTGCAAGTTAAAAAACAATGGGGATAAAAAGCAAAGGGAAGGGCTGGAGTTGATTCTGGGATTGGACAGTGGCAGAGAATCAAGAGGACCTGGGGACTGAATGATGATCATGGGACTCGAGGGAAAGAGGACCTGAAGACTGCCTTAGGTGATCAGGAGAATGAGAAGTAAGGTAGATTAGAGAAGTTGGGGGAAAAACTTATACAGCTTTAGATTTCCACTAAAACACGGGAATGTGTTTCCTTCTTCAGGCTGGCTCCTGGGTCTTATTGACCTAATAGTCCCAAAACCTGGATCCCTATTAGCAGATGAGTAGAACTGAGTCTCTAATGGTCTTTGACAGCTTTTGCGCTTTCTTACACAACAATATGTTCTGGGTTCGTCTTGTACGGCCGATCATTTTTCCTAGGTGCCCTGCTGTAAGTGGCAAATGATTTTAAGAGAAAATCTGAGTACTAGCGTTGCTCACTGCTACTGAGATGATTGTTTTTAGACTTTTTCAGTGCACAGAATTAGGAAAGATATTTTCTCTCTCTCTTCTCCTTCCTCCCTCCTTCTATATGAATATGTGAGTTTATATTGGTCCTACCGATTTGCATTCAGGACTCTATGATCTTTTCTTCGTTCCCTTGATCTTTCATCTGTACCTCCTTGCTTCTACACTGAAAATTTTTGTTCTCCGTGACACTAATATTAATTACTCATTTACTCCTTACACAATACACATAGTACACAAAAGACGCAGAATAACATCACCAACGTGATTAAAGCAGTTCAGATTTTCGCTTTTTGGCACTTCTTTTGGTCCTTAATTCATATCCACTAGGGATATTGTGTTTGTATAACTGGCTCTGCCTAGGTCTCCTGATTTCCAGTCTAGCTCTGTCCTTGGGACTTAAGCCTGCCCAGCTTTTAGCTGGAGGTGTGACATCCTGACTCTTAGCCAACTCTACCCCAGAGCTGGACCCGGCACTACCCAGAGAAGCCCAAACCACAGCAGGCATGTGACTGTAGTCTTTGCTCCTCTAGGAACTCCATGCACTCAGAATGGCTTGGATGGGGTTCAGATGAAGCCTGAATGAGCCTTGGCCTTTTGACATTGACTTGGGTGGAAGGCTGGTCCCCATGGGGGCTAGGTCTAAAGCTGCCTGGTCTCCCTGCAGTCCTATTTACTCCCATCTGGCTCTGGGAACCTATAAAACCACTGCGTGCTTTAAAACAACACCCAGTTGAGCACCTGACAGCTGTCTATCAGAGAGAAATATTTATTTAGAAAAGTATTTACTCAAATATCTATTCATATCTGCCTATTTTTAAATTAGATGGTTTTTCTGCTACTGAGTTGTATGAGTTACCAGATATATGATTTGCAAATATTTTCTCCTAATCTGTAAATTGCCTTTTCATTTCTTTTTCTTTTTAAATTTTTTAAAAATGTCTTTATTTTGAGAGAGAGAAAGAGAGTATGTGAGTAGAGGAGGGGCAGAGGGAAAGGGAGATACAGAATCTGAAGCAGGCTCCAGACTCTGAGCTGTCAGCACAGAGCCCGACATGGGGCTTGAACCCACAGACTGTGAGATCATGACCTGAGCCGAAGTTGGATGCTTAACCGACTGAGCCACCCAGGCGCCCCGCCTTTTCATTTTCTTGATGGTTTACTTTGCAATACAGAAACCATAGTGTGTGTTTCATTTTTTTTACCCATTTATTTTTGCTTTTGTTGCTTTTGCTTTTTTTTTTTAATGTTTATTTTTGAGAGAGAGAGAGAGAAGACAGACAGACAGACACACAAAGTGTGAGTGGGGGAGCGGCAGAGAGAGAGGGAGACACAGAATCTGAAGCAGACTCCAGGCCTCTGAGCTGTCAGCACAGTGCCCGACAGGGGACTCGAACTCACAAACAGTGAAATCATGACCTGAGCTGAAGTCGGATGCTTAACCGACTGAGCCATCCAGGTGCCCCATGTTGCTTTTGCTTTTGGTGTCAGAATCTAAAATAAGTCATCACTAAGACCTGTGTCAAAGAGCTTACTGCCTATGTTTTCTTCCAGGAATTTTATGGTTTCAGGTTTTACATTCAAGTCTTTGATCCATTTTGAGTTAATTTTTGTGTATGGTATAAGACAATGGCTGAGATCCATTCTTTTTCATGTGACTGTCCACTTTTCTGAACACCATTTATCAAAGCAACTGTCCTTTCCCAATTATAAATTCTTGGACTCTCCGTCATAACCATATATGCATGGTTTATTTCTGGGCTCTTTATTCTGTTCTACTCATCTATGTTAGGTTTATTTTTATTTATTTTGAGAGAAATAGAGACCAAGTAGGGGAAGAAGGGCAGAGAGAGAGAGGGAGATGGAATCCCAAGCAGGCTCTGTATTGCCAAAGCGGAGCCCAATGGTGGCCTTGAACTCATGAACCATGAGATCATGACCTAAGCCAAAGCCAACAGTGGGACACTTAACTGACTGAGCCACCTACGTGCCCATGATTCCACAGAAATTTAAGAATTATTTCTTCTATTTATAAAATACCATTGGAATTTGGATAGAAATTGCACTGCATCTGTAAATTACTTGGGCAGAATGCACATTTTTAACAATATTGATTTTTCTAATCCATGAGCACAGAATATATTTCCATTTCTTGTAGTTTTCAGAATTCTGGTCCTTTTGACTCCTTGCTTAAATTTATTCTTAGGTATTTTATTCTTTTTGATGTATTATATATGAGATTAAACACTTTTTTTCCTTGGGGCACCTGGGTGGCTCAGTTGGTTAAGTGTCTAACTCTTAATTTTGGCTCAGGTCATGATCTCACAGTTCATGGGATTGAGCCCCTCATTAAGCTCTGAGCTGGCAGTGAGGAGCCTGCTTGGGATTTGGGATGCTCTCTCTCTCTCTTTCTCAAAATAAATATTATAATTGTTTCTTTCTGATAATTCATTATTTCTATTATATAGAAATGTAAACAGATTTTTCTGTATTGATTTTTGTATTGATTTTACTGATATTTCTTTATTAGAACTAACAGGATTTTTTTCTTGGAATCTTCAGGGTATTCTATATATAATGTCATTTGGAAACAGTGACAGTTTTACTCCTTCCTTTCCAATTTAGATTCATTTTATTTATTTTATCTTACCTAACTGTTCTGGCTAGAACCTCCAATCCTATGCTGAATAAAAGTGGGGAGAGTGGGCATCCTTGTCTTGCTTCTGATCTTAGAGGAAATACTTTCAGCTTTTCACCATTCAGTATAATGTTAAGTGTAGGCTTGTCACATACCACCTTTATTTGCTGTATGTTCCTCTATACCCAAAGAGGTTTTTATCAATCATGATTTTGTCAAATGCTTTTTTTGCATCTAGTGAGACAATCATATGATTTTTATCCTTTATTTTGTTAACGTGGTGTATCATACCGACTGATTTACAAATGTTGAACCATCTTTGCATTCCTGGAGAAAATCCCACTTGAAACATTTTTTAAAAAAGTTTTTTTGAAACTATATTCACCAGGAATCTTGGTCTGTGATTTTCTTTTTTCACGGTGTTCTTGTCTGGTATCAGGGTTTTGGTCTCAGTTATCTAACAATAATTTTTAACTTAAAAATGAAACTAGCCCATTTACCTGTCTGTAGTTTTAAAAAGTGTTATTTCCATAAGTCAGGCAGAGAAGGACAAATATCATATGTCTGCACGTATAGGAGGATTAGGAGGAACTTAACTGAGGAACAAGGGGGAGAAGAAGGGGGGAAATGGTGGGGGAAAGGGAGAGAGGCAAACCATGAGAGACTCTTGAATGCTGACAAAAACTGAGGACTGATGGATGTGGGGGGAAGGAGGGATGGGCATGGAGGAGGACACTTGTGGGGATGAGCACTGGGTGTTATGTGGAAACTAATTTGACAATAAACTATTTGAAAAATAAATAAATAAATAAATAAATAAAACCCTCTTGACTAGAGAGAAACCTAAGAGTTAGCTTTTGGACAAGTGACTGCCTTCTCTCCAGGTGGCCAGCCTTCTGCATAAAGCTCATATTCCTTTCCAATCAAAAAAAAAAAAAAAGTGTTATTTCCAGTTAGGAACTATCTCTCTGTAAATAAAATTATATCTAATGTAAGAAGACAAACAAGAAATACTAACATACCCATTACCTAAATTAAACTGCATAACATTTTCCCATATTGATCTTAGAACCCTCATCTTATTTTTTTAATTAATTAATTTATTTTGAGAGAGAGTGAGAGCACGTGTGTGTGCACATGTATAAGTGGGGGAGGGGGAGGAGGGAGAGAGAGAGAAGGGGGGGAGAGAGTGAGACAGAGAGAGAGAGAGAGAGAGAGAGAGAGAGAGAGAATCCCAATGAGGCTGTCGGTGCAGAGCCTGCCTTGGAGCTGGAACCCATGAACCATGAGATCATGACCTGAGCTGAAGTCAAGAGTCTGAGGTTTAACAAACTGAGCCACCCAGACACCCCATCACCTCACTTTTTTGAAAAAAGAAATAACATGAGATATCAATCAATACGGCTGAAGCCCCCAATCTCAGCCATACATTTCCCCAGATATAACTATTTTCCAAACATGCTACTTCGCATGCCTCTGCATGTTTTAATATTTTCATTACATATGTATTATCTACAATTTACAGGCTCAATTTAGGTGTCTTCTCCAACTTTTTATTTTGAAAAACTCCAAATTTATGAGAAAGTTGTCGAAGAAGTACAATGAAATCCCATCTTTCCTTCAACCAGATTTACCATTATTAACATGTTCCCAAATCTGCCTTAGGTTTACCTCTCTCCATTAAATATGTATGTACACACACACACACACACACACACACTTTTATTTTGCTAAGCCACTTGAAAGCAATTTATAGACACTGTGACACCTTATCCTCCAAAATACCTCAGCACGGATCTCCTAAGCACCAGGACATTCTCCTACATAACCACAATAGGATTATCATTCTCTTGGGAGTTTTAAACATTCATATAAATGGCAGCACAGTTTAGGTATTCTTTGGCAACTTGCATTTTCCAATTAACATTAGACTTTTGGAATTTGTTTGTGTAGATCTGGTTAATTCCCTGTATTCCACTATGTGGCTGTGTTTATGTATCTATTTTATATATCAGTGGCTACTATGTTCTTCTAGTCTACGCCAATACATGCAATGCAACAATGGCTATTCTTGTTCATGTCTCTTGTGCCACACGTGAGAGATCTGCTGGGTCATAAGATATGTGCATCTTTAACTTGTTTTTAAGTTTATTTGTTTATTTTGAGAGAGACAGAAAGACAGGGAGAATCTCAAGTAGGCTCCGCATGGTCAGTGCAGGGTGCTATGTGGGGTTCTAAGTCACGAAACTGTGAGATCATGACTTGAGCTGAAATCAAGAGCTGGATGTTTAACCAACTGAGTCACCCAGGCATCCCTGTGCATCTGCACAGATATTGCCAAATCACTCCTCAAAATATTTATAATGATTTAAGCATCATTTATTAATGTATATCCTTGCCAACACCTGTATTCTCATAATTTAATATTTGTCATCTCATTACACTTTTACTTTCGCCTTTCTCTGATCCTGCATCTTTCTTTAAACAGAAAGTAAAGAACACATTTAACCTTTTCTCAACATCTTATATTATTATCATGACCCTCCATTACAAAGTACTTTTCTGTGTTATTACTTCAGTATTTCCCTTTGCCTAAATGGTCACCTGCACTTCATGTGCAAATGATCAGGCTGTCTAAGAACCAAATACCATTCTTTAATCAAGTTAGTGAACCTTAGGAAAAGGTCCAGGGACCCATCCTGTAGACAAAAGAGCAAGAACTATAGTAAAGGATACTATGCCAGTTTTACAGTGAAACTAAACACTTCTTAGTTCTTGATTATATGACAGATGCTTAATACACCAGAAGTGTAACATTTAGATGAGAGGCCCTAACTCCCAACTCTGGGAATTAGCAAAAAAAAATGGACAAGACAGAGGTTAGAGACCTCACAAAAAGATGTACAGCCTCCCAGCCTGAGGCAGTCAACTGCAGGGAACACAGAGCAGGCTCATTTCAATTACTTAGGAGTGGGAGGGGCAGAAAGAAGAGGTGGGCGGGGATGTGTGATGATGGGATATACACCCAGCTAGGAAGTAAGACCTGGTTGCTGGCTCGAACTAATTTTCCTTGTCTGTAAGAGAAGAGAAAGTAGATGGCTTAAAGTTTTTGTTCTTTCAACTCAAACATTTAATGGTTTTACAATAGCATAAAAGCCTGTGAAAAATTCATTTCACTTCAGCCCTGCATAAAACTGGGGTTCGTAAAGCTGAGCCTGAGTCATCAAAAACAAAACAAAATGCAACAAAAAAGATTCCCTCTTCATAATTTAAGAAGTTAGAAAAGTGTAGGATGCATTTTAGAATACTTCCACCAAAACAGCTGAAGTTAATTTTAGTGCTTTGACGAGGGAGCATTTAATGTCTGGAAAACTGAATTTCTTAATGGATAGAAGACACATACATGCAATTTTGACACCATAAATGCACAGTGGACACCTCTCAGGTACTCTTCTAGGCATGGGAAAGAAGGACATCATTTCTGAGCCCAAGGAGATCCCAGGGGATTCATTATCTAATGGAGGAGTCAAAGAAGAAAACAACACCTTGAATATAAACTAGTGCTATAAACTAATGCTAGTATAGGGTATTGGGGGAACGGGTACAGAAGTCAATCAAGCAAGGAATGTCTAAGTCAGTGGTGGGTAGGGGTGTCAAGAAACTGCTCTGAGAATAAAAGATGCCAACAGAACCCTGAGAAGCAGCGGTGAGCACACGGGCACAGACTAGTAAGCAATAGAACATTGCAAGTCACATGGCTTCAGAGCATGGTGTTGGGACACGGGCCCAGAAGCTATGAAGCTCTGACACCAGTTGTGACATCGAGAGTGAAGAGAAAGTAGCTCTCCGCCTTTAGGCTAATTCACTCTAAATGGGGATCTTGGAAATTAAGAGTATAGAACACCCTAACTTTCCTCTTCTGTGAACAATTAGTTATATAGGATCAAATATCTTGCTAACATAGCAGGTTACGTTTTTCAGGTGAAAATCAGTATAATTTGCCTGGTTGGTTTCAATCCTATCTTGTGTTTGCAATGAGAAAGAATAGTTTAATTCACTGGATGATTCGGTCAAGTCATTTATGAACACTTAGGCTGAGTGAAAATGCCCATCATGCAGAAGTGTGTTCTAAGTTGAAGATGTTAGTGTCCAGACATGGTAAGGGCAGAAGGTGTCTACACCACGAGTCATGCTCAATACACGTGCAATTCACCTTCTGAATGGAAGACGTCTGATCAGCCTGTGACAACTCCTGGCCAATCACCAGCATTCTAGGGACAATGGAGTCATCAAGACATCTCTTTCCTCTCCCCAGGGTCCTTCCAGCCACTGGACAGAGAGGGAAGGAAGGCTAGTCGGCTCCAGGCTACTACAAGAATCAGTGTTTAGTGTTCCCTTGTGAGCATAGCCCAAACACCTCGTCACCAGGCCCTCCCCCTCACTCCTCCAGGCTTAAGTAGTCCTTTATCATTAAAAAAAAAAAAAATTTTTTTTTAAGCTTGGGAGACAGAGAATCTGAAGGTATTCCAGGTGATGGTCCACTCTGTCTTGCCAGCCACTTGTCACGTTTTGTAAAGACTAGTCTTCCCACTTGTCCCCCTGCATTTTAAGCTCCTGAGGGCCAGGACCCTATCATATTCTATGTGGTAACCACAGAAGGTGTTCAGTAATTGTTAAATGGATGGACGGATACGTGCACACCAGGCATCCTTCCAAAGCAGGCAGGCAGGGAGGAAGGGGGTGGGTAATGTTGGTCTGATTAATTTCACAACATGTACGCATTCTAGAGGCAAAAGAAAGTGCGGAAAATGCGGACTGATGTGTTTGTTTTGTTTTGTTTTGTTTTGTTTTGAGGCAAAATGAAGAGGGTAGGATGAACTGAGTTGACATTGCTAGCCACTCACTGAAAGTTGTTTGTAATCCATCATTCCAGAAAACTCCGAGCACAGCAGGGCGTGAAGTTCCCAGGTGGCAAGTAGGGTATCGAGTCATAATAGGCAACGGAAAGGGGCCAATTGTATTTCCCACAGTTACATACCTTCTCAACAGATCCCAACTATGATTTCTGCACCAGTCCAGTCATTCAGGGGCGGGAGTGGGAATAGATAAAAGGTGCCTGGAGCCAGGGTGAGGAGAAGGCTGGGCAGAGAGGGCCCAAACTTGCCCACACTTTGTGAGCCTCCTTTCATCCCTTTTGAATAAAATCTGCATTCCTTTTCTTGGAGAAGGGCAGCCCTGCTCCCCACCTAACACAGCCCGGAATGTGGTGGACGTGGTGCCCCCCAAGCCAAGCTCCGCAAGGATGCTGAACCCAGGCCAGCGTTAGCACAGAGGAGAAAGGGAGATTGTCCCCCTGGCCCAGCTCAAACATTTCATTCTCTTCCTAGGCCTCAAAACCCTAATTTGACCACAAAAACCTGGCCTCTGGTGTTTCTGTTATGAGTATCGGATTCCTTCGGCTGAACTTGGCTGTTCACTGCCTGAACAAATTACATTAACAATACAGAGAAATGTATACAGGGCCTTAAAAACACTGCTGAGCAGGGACCAAAACAAAGACGGTGGTGTCCTAGCAACAAACCTCACCCCCCAGCAGCCTCCGGCCCCTGCCAGGGATTGTAAGCCATTGAGCTCCTCTCTTCTCTGCAAACAATTAGGGACAGAGAAGTCACAATTAGAGATGGGATTTACAGCCAGAGGAGCAATCTATAAATCACGGAGCTCCCACCCCCAGCCATTCCCAGCCAGATAATCAGAGCCAGATGTTCGCCACAGCTGCTTCAACGTGGGTACACTGCTGTCCAACCCAACCACGCTCCTGCTCTGAGAACCAGCAGAGGCTCCAGCCAGAGCATCCTGCCAAGCCGGAGGGGGCCTCCGCGCCCTGGAGCAGCCCCAGCTGTACGAAAAGTTGGGTCATGTGGGAAGTGTTTGGTAGAGCAACTGCAGAGACGCAAGGTATGTCCCTGGTGAGCAGTGTGGCTCCCGGAATACCTTCCGAGCCTGCACGATTCGGTGACGGGGGTGACAGTGACAATCAGCAGCAGCTGACTGCAGGTGGTGGCAGCATCAACATTCACCCATCACTTGTGAAGTACTGAGCACTGAGCTGAGTACTTTGCAGCTACCCCCTTACTGAGGAGCACTCAATTCACAGTTGAAGAAACTGAGCCTTAGAGAGGACAACAGTTTTCCAGAAGGTCCCGGTGCTACTGAGTGGCAGAGCAGCAAGTGAAAGCTGGGCCAGCTTGATTGTGATGCCCCAATAACTTCATTAAACTGTGGAAGGATGGAGAGACACAAGTGCCCTTCAGGACGCGGGGCTGGCTGGCACTTTCCAACTTACTCTCTTGACTGGCAAATGTGGAAGAGACTTGTCATTATTTTATTTCTCCATAGGTGGCTGGTGTTTTAGATTTCTTGGCCGAACCAAGTCAGATTTTTAGGAGCTGGGGCCATGAAACAGCAAACTCCAAGTGTGGTAAAAAAGCTAGGCTACCAAATGTCGTCAAGGTGTTTCTCTTCATAGACGTCCTTTTTATGCACATGTTTTCCTTCATTTTCTTATTTATTGAGATACACATACAGTAATGAGCACATATCTTAAAGGTACAGCTCAATTTATTTTCCTATACATATAAACCCATATAACCTCCGCCAGATGAAGAGACAGAGCCTTCCAGACCCCATTTTACAAGGTTCTCGCGTGTCCCTTTCCCAGTCAACACTCTTCTGCCCCCAAGGTAGCCACTGTTCTAACCTTTACCACCATATATAGTTTTGCCAGTTTTTGAACAAATAGAGTCACACATCGCGCCTTCGGTGTAAAGACAGGTCTTCTGTACTGCTTTGGTTGTGCTCAGGGTCAAAGCAAGGTTCCCGATTCAAAGCTACAAGCAATGAAAACCTGAGATAACAAAACTAGTTCTGCCGCTACATCAGCTTCATGAGACTCTTCCATGACACCTGTAACCTCCCTTCCCAGGCCCCTGCTGGTGGTGGCTAAGACACCCTGTCCTCAAGGGGTGGACCAGCCCCTGGCCAGGGAGCCTCAAGCCCTGCCGGTAACTGAATCGGGTAGTAACAAGCTGTGTTTACCCCACTTGTCACTCTCCATCCTTGACACACTGACAGCCACCACCCTTCACTTCTCAGGAAGGGCAGCAGGGCATGGAGGATGTGGCTGAGGCCCTTCCCGGGAGGGGAAGGATTAAATGGTCCGGAATGTCTGGGCTCCAAGTCCTCTCCAGGTTTGGGCTGCTGAGGCCAAGCGCCCCCAGCCACCCTCACACCGCTCACCACCCCAGGGGACCCTCAGCGGGACGCACTCCACTAAGCAAGAGAAGGCCACCCACTCACCATCCCCACACGGGAGCCGCCCCTGCTGGGTTGGGCCTTTCACTAAGAAATCTAGGCAGGAAAGCAAGATGTGGGGTTGGGTTATGAGCAGTTCTAGTTGAGAGGATGAAAACAGCCGATATGATAGACAAGAGATTCTGAGAACAGCAATCAGTCCTGAGTGCTGAGAGGGGGTGGGGTTTTCTTTTCTTGGCTTTCTCCACAGTCTTGACCACCTCCTAAAGCATGGGGCTGCTCACCTTAACTCCTTGGCATGGCCCCAGTTTCACTTCCCGGGGCAGTTATTTTTAGCTGCACCGAACACCTGTTTGTTTCCATGACTGCTTAAAATTCTAAATCTGTTGGCATATTACGACACAGGACACTTCCAAAGGATCTAATACTATCAGCCGGAAGTGGCAGACCCTTAGGAATTCATACTCTCATCCAAGTATTTATGGCTGGCACATAAATACAGTGACCCTACCTTCCAAATAAAACATCAGGGCATGGGATTTCACAAAGGATATTTTTGGAGGTGTCATTTGGATGGAGAAGTAGTAGAATCACAGCATATTCTTGATGCGTGGGGATACATCTGATTGTCTGTGATGAAGACTGTTAAGACAATTTCAGAACCTGAAATTGAAGGAGACAAAGGCCACTCCCAAGTTCAGCATTTTGAAGCCCAAAGCAGTCTCCCGTTGCAGCTGCTCAGGATCCAAAGACTAGAGTCCGTTCCCACACCCAGCCCCAAAAGGTCTCCGTGGCCCCAGGCATACAGGACCACTGGAGGCTTCTTTTTCTCTCTGTTCTCTCCTTCATCCTCTGGGCTTTGCTTGGGTCGCCTCATCTCCCCAGACTCAGCCTGTGCACTTCCCTTTCACCCCATCGCCTACCCACCAACTTCCAGGACTTCTCCATTCATTCAAACAGGCTCTTCAGCTGGGGGACGGCTTGCGTCTGGTTCTAGCCTCAGGGGAGTTTTTAAACACTGGCCTACTTGCTAAGCCATAACCGACACAGGAGGGTCTTCTGACCCTTCCCATGACTCTATCTGGACCCCACAGTGGCCCTGATGGCAGCCGGCTCAGTAGGCTGCACCCCCAGCCTGTGAATGAGGACATCCTTCCTCACAGACTGAAGATACTGACATGCATCTGCACAGAAACATGAGAAAACTCCCAAAAGTAGTAAGACTGCACGCATCTGCAGCAACGTGAGTACCACACACTTCCCGACCTCCAAACTTTTACCTTTGTGGGCCCCCTGCTCCATCTTCTCGCCTCCCTCTCCCAAGTCCGGCTCTTCAATACACAGCTCTTTGGAAAAAACCATCAAGACCCCAGGCTTCGATGAGCCTTTCTTCCCCAGAACAACAGGTCAAAGATGCGAATGCTTCCCAGGGCCAGGCAGAGTGTAGTCACGATAATAATAGCAGCCGCAATAATAATTATCGGGTGTGTCCGAGGAGGCGGGCCCCGAGCCCAGGCCTTTACGTGGACTAGCCCATTGAATGCCCATAAGACTTTGTGGGAGGCACATCGCCACCCAGATGTAGAGAGAGACCAGGTCATGGCCACTGCTAAGTGGTGGGGCCAGGGTTTGAGCTCAGTCCAGATTTTGACCCAGACAACTCAGCTCTGAGGGTGGGGTGGGTACAGGCCATCAGAGGGGCGCTGCTGTTACCATGCAGGAGTGTGAGCCTCACACTGCTATACCTGAGACCCTCTAGACCTCTCTTGTTTCAAGAGGTGCTGGAAATATGGCCTTTTACATGACATTTTTTAACTTTGTAAAACGTTCCAGCCCCAAGCTACATCTGAAAGGAGATTGGGACAGTGCGCATGGGTCATGCCTTCTCTGAACAGTGCATCACGCATCTGACCAGGCACTGTTATGTGAGGGCTCTCTTTCCATGCCTGGATTTATGATTTAAATGTTTGTGGTTTCAGATCGCTCTTCTTAAATTATAAGCTAACAGAGGAGAGGGAGAAGGTCTTAAAATTCATCATGGTTTGTGAAATCTTTCACAGCCTCATGCCTTCCTGGGTAGAACAGAAGACAGACTTACCTACACAAAGACCCCACTATGTGCCAGTACTGTTCTAGACCCTTACATGTACCAGCTCATTTAATCCCCACAATGACCTGTTGAGTCTGGTAATATCAACATAGACTTTTTTTCTTGAGACAGAGAGAGAGAAGGGGAGAGGGAGAGAGACTGCGAGTGGGAAAGAGAGGCAGAGAGAGGGAGAGAGACTCCCAAGCAGGTTCCATGCTCAGCATGGGGCCTACTATGGGGCTCAATCCCACAACTGTGAGATCATGACCCGAACCTAAATCAAGAGTTGGACATTCAACTGGCTGAGCCATACAGACACCCTGTCTTGTACTTAAAAAAAAAATTTTTTTTTAATTTTTTAATGTTTATTTATTTTTAAGAGAGAGAGAGAGAGAGAGACCGCGTGCACACAAGAGCACGCACACAGGGGGAGGGCAGAGAGAGAGGGAGACAGAATCTGAAGCGAGCTCCAGGCTCTGAGCACAGACCACGATGCAGGGCTTGAACCCATGAACCATGAGATTATGACCTAAGCCAAAGTCAGATGCTTAACCAACTGGGCCACCCAGGCGTCCCTAAATTTTTTTTCTTATTTTAGAGAGAGAAAGAGCAAGAGTGGGGGAGAGGGGCAGAGGTAGAGAGAGAGAATCTCAAGCAGGCTCCATGCTCAGTGTGGAGCCCAATATGGGGCTCAAACCCACGACTCTGGGATCATGACGTGAGTCAAAATCAAGAGTTGGACGCTCAACCAAATGAGCCACCCAGGAGCCCCACTTAGCTTTTTCTCTTTATATGAATGAAGACTGTGATGCTCAAAGGGGTTTAGTCTCTTACCTAAAGTCACAGACTTTAGTGGTCGCACCGCATGTGCTCCTGCCAGCTCATAGAACAGAAGTAGATAACTTCTGCTCTATCTCGGTGGTTCCAGGGATGGGAAATCAATTCCTAAATTAATTAGTGAGGGAACTGTTTATGTTTCAAAGGCTCTCAGTAAATAATAAAGTGCTTGGAACCCTGGATAACAAAATTCTCAGAGCTCTCAGGGCCATGTGGTCTGCCTTGAAGCCTGAACACCACCCAAGAAATACAGGCTTATTCAGCGGTGTTTACCAAATCCCCACTACACGGGGGTTGTTCTCAAAGTGAAAAAGCAAAGCTGTCTCCACGAAGAGACCCATCACACTGTGTGGCAAGAGGCAGTCCCGTGTGGATAAAGCCTGGTGCGGCCCCTGGGCTCTCCCACTCCTGAGCCGTGCGACCCTTGGGACAATTGCCTTGCTTCCCCACACTTGACTTTCCCAACCTAAAAATGGGGAAGATGAAGACAGGGCTCACAAGGAGTCCCTACCTCCCAGGGCTGGTGTGAGGATTAAATTATTTGGAACCCATGTTTAGAACCAGGTCTGGCACATGGCAGGACTCCAGAAGCGGTGTTATTGTTCAGAACCTCCAATTGCTCCTCTTTTGTCATCCCCCATGGAAGGGAGACGTACGACCAGACAAGGACAAAGGATCAGGAACAACCCGGATGAACCCAGCCCTCCAACACTGTCATCTGATGCTTCCTTTGATGACTTACTGAAAACGTTTCCTGCCTCAGATGGTCTTGGCTACGTCCCATTGTTTATGGTGGGGTTTTGCTTGATCCTCTTGGGTTTTCCAGGTAGATGTTCTACAAACAGTGGTTGTTTTCCAGTCTTTATTGTCTTGGCTACTGCACCAATGCAACCCTGCTCTCTCTCTTCCTGGCCCTTTGCACTTCTCATCCATCCTGTCTCCCTGGCAATGACCCTGAGACACTGCTAGAGCTCCCCTGCCATTGGGAGAAACTTCAGGGTGCCAGGGAGGGACTAGAGCTGTGACAGGCCCAAGGCCTCCCCAGCAGGGCACACAGTCCACAGGAGAATCTGGAATGAAGATGGGGACACTCGGCATGTGTGGGGAAGAGCCAGGCAAGAGAGGGAGCCTGGGAAGCAAGGGAGAGGCACAGGTGAGGTCACCGTATGGAGCCAGTAATGGTCATATCATGGGGAGTGTCCCCCATGAGGCCTGACACAGGCCTGGGACTCAAGTACTGGTGAATCAGCACTGACCTGTGAAGATTATGTCCTGTCCCCATGGGCACAGCCTAAGACAGGGCCTTCCAGATCCTCCCCTTCTCCAGGATTTTAGGTATATGGAGATCCAAATGCTGTATTTTCTTCTTTTTTAAAGTTTATTTATTCATTTTGAGAGAAAAAGCGCACACGCAGGTTGGAGAGGGGCAGAGAGAAAGAGAGAGGAAGGAGGATAGAATCCCAAGCAAGCTCTGCAACATCAGCACGGAGCCCAATGTGGAGCTCGAATTCACAAACCTCGAGATCATGACCTGGGCCGAGATCAAGAGTCAGACACTTAACCGACTGTGCCACCCCAGGTGCCCTTCAAATCCTGTTTTTTCTTACCAGGAAACACCCATATCTCAAATGGAGTTCCTTTCAAAGAAGGTAGACAGTTTCCTAATATATTAACATCCTTTTTTTTTTTTTTAATGTTTATTTTTGAGAGAGAGAGCAAGCGAACAGGAATCGTGGAGGGGCAAAGAGAGAGGGAGAAAGAATCCCAAGCAGGCTCTGTGCTGTCAGTGCAGAGCCCGGTGCAAGGCTCAACCCCATGACCTGAGTTGAAACCAAGAGTAGGACGCTTAACAGACTAAACCACCCAGGTGCCTCCTAGTTCATTAACATTCTAACTGATTTCCCTGTCTGCTCAACTGGACTCGTGGGGAATGTGTATACAGGACACATTTTGGGAGGTGGGGGGAGTATTTCTTATAATTTGAAAATGCAATATTTGCAGCAGTAGGTTTCCATGCAAAGGCGTTGCTCCCTATTACCTGGGCGCATTCCCCGAGCCAGCCCTGGAAGACAGTCCGTCAGGGTCAATGCTGCACCTTGGGAAGACAAAGGAACTTGCATTTCAACAAGCACCCGGGATGATTGTGAAACAGAGGTCCATGGACCATACTTTGAGAATCACTGCCTGATGGTTCTACAGGTTGAAGCCTCTGAGCATCCTCCCTATAATTCCCCACTCCCTCTTCTGACCCAAGAAGCCCCTCCAGATAGTCAGGGTTCAAGCAGATCCTCCCAGGAGCACAGGCAATGGGCAAAGAAGCAGGCTGGCCAGCAACTCCCGGCACCACAGCTCTCATCCCCAAACGATAGGACGTGGAAGGGGGTGCAGAACATCTAGCTAAGTCTTCCTGTCTCATTCATGTACCCAAGCAGGACAAGTGACCTCATGTGTGACCATGTCCACAGGCTCGAGCAAAGGAAGGTGAAGATGTCACTTGGGTTTCCATGCGAGTCCCAACCACCTTCCTTCTTGGGATGCTGCCTAGCGGTCTATGGCCTCATTCACAACCTTGGCCCTCCCTGCGTGGCTCACCAGCTACTCACTAGATGCGTATGTTCACCTGTCCCCACTGGAGAAAACTCTCGTAACTAGTCACCTGTTTTAATGTGGCACTTTCCAGATTAAGAGAAAAATCTCACCCTATTCTATGACTACTGTCAAATTCTATAAAAAAAATGTGAAGGAAAGAGAAACCAATGATATACAAATGGGTCTGAACCTGCAAAGCCCAGAATATTTTGAAAAATAACCTTCCTCTTACAAATTTCATATTGATTCCCAAGGGGAAAGAGAAAAAATAAAATCAAAATTTTATGACCTCTCACTTCAAGATAATAAAACAAAGAAACTGAAGATAAAACATTGTGGGCCAGGGGGCGCCTGGGTGGCTCAGTCGGTTGAGTGTCCAACTCTTCATTTCAGCTCAGGCCATGATCCCAGGATCATGGGATCGAGCCCTCCCCCTCCCCCCTCTTCCTGCTCATTTCTCTCTCTCTCTCTCTCCCTCTCAAAAATAAAAAATTAAAATTAAAAATGTAGTCCATAAACAACTTTTTCCCCCTCTTTCTGTACTGCTTCTTCCATAAAACAAGGCAGATCCTACCATTCCAGAGGTTCCCCCTGCACTGGCCTTCGAGTATTCAGCTCCAGACTTGTGGCAACAACTAAAACCGCTTGTGTGACAAGATAAACACATACCTAGAAATCACTCTGAAAACCAGGAATGGTAAGAATTTTGCTCTTCTCTAAGGAATGAGATACGGCTCACTCCCTCACTTCCTTCAGGTCTCGGCCCACATCACCTCCGTGAGACCTTTCCTAATACCCATGTGCAACAGCATCCTGACTTTTGCCCTCTATGGGCCTTACTCTGCTTTCTTTATCTCCACCTGACGCATTATGTATCTGTTGGTTGTCTCTCTCCTCAACCAGAAGGTGAGCAACTTGAGAACTGACATTTTATTCACTACTGTATATGCCCAGGACCTTGAAAGTGCCTGCCATGTCACTGTACTCAAGTATCCATTCCGAGAAGGACCCCATCCACCTGCCAATCTATCCACCCGTCCATCCATTCCCCCAGATATCTACCCACTTAGTACCAACCATGGTTTAGGTACATGGCCCACTCAGGCCAACTATGACCT
This sequence comes from Hyaena hyaena, assembly GCF_003009895.1. Taxonomy (NCBI): domain Eukaryota; kingdom Metazoa; phylum Chordata; class Mammalia; order Carnivora; family Hyaenidae; genus Hyaena; species Hyaena hyaena. The sequence goes on from NW_024081332.1 coordinate 400,272, forward strand.
AGACACCATGATGGATGTTCTGTAAATGAGGGTAAAGGCTAGACATGGTTTTTGCTCCTGGAGGGGCAGATACTTGGGCAGCTGTGGGTATTCAAAATACCTGGCAGGTGCATGTATATCTGAGACAAGTGCCTGAGGAGAATGAGCAGAAGCCTGTGAGAAAGAAAAAGATGACAGCTCTTTTAAAGTTGAGGGACCAGGGAAGTCCTCCCACAGAAGGGACGCAGAGTCTGAGAGGGGGTGAATGGGAAGCACAAGGGAAGGGCCACAGTAGGAAGAGCTTGGTGGCCGGGCACAAGGAAGAAAACAGCACAAAGGACACGGAGTCAGACCACTCCTGGCCTTCCATCACCAAGGTGTATATGGCAGGCAGGCAGGCACTGACCTGGACCCAAACCAGTCAGGGATGATCAGGCGTCAACTTTGCTTACAAGATTTGGAGACACAAGGAAAAAGCAATCCATACCAATTATGAAAGAGAATGAAATTGAATCTTAAAATATGGGTTGAAATCCCCATTTGTTTCTGCATCAATGAGGATGCTTCTTAAATAGCTGAGAAAACCATGGTAGGAGAAATAAACGTAGCCCAAACATTTTTTGGTGCGTATCATGCAGCTCCTTCTTATTGTCACTCCAAATGGCATTTCTGACCAGGGTGTGAAGTCACTGTTCACGTTTAGGAGACAGGATTGAATGTACACAGTCTTAATGACAAATACTTAAAAGACTGTGTTTCCTTTTCTGCTAGAACCTGTCCTCGGTTCACTTTCTCCTACCACAATGAAAATAAATGCAACAATTTTATGTTGCATGAGATAAATGACGGCCCCCTTACTGAACTATAAGCTCCTTTAAGGGAGGTATTATCTCTGGATTTCTGTCACCGAGAACAGTTCTCAACTCATAAAAAGTCCTTCAAAACAAGCCTGATGAGATCAAAGGGCCTTAGTTAGCCAAGATTTTGCAAGTCTGGTTTAGCACAAACCCCGCTCTCAACTCAGTGTGTGCCGCATGCTGGCTGAGGGATCATGAGCTCTGGAACTGACTTTTGCAGAAAATTAAATGAAACAATAACTTAGGAAGAGTACCCATCCTGAAGCCCAGAACTTGGCAGTTAATCAATTAGCAGTTTAAGCAATAAGAAGGATTGTTGTTTTGTCCCTAAAATGCAAGCAGAACCAAGATATTCATATATCTTTTGCATTATGACCTTAACCATCTTCTATCAGAATCTGAACTTGGCACAAAACCACGACCTGTTGACACATTCTGTGGTCATAGTCCACAGGGCCCTGGAGGACTGCAGCTCCTGCCTGGTCAAAAACCAACACAAACGGTCTCAGGGATAAAAGGGCCACCAGCAAGGCAAGATGAGTGTTGTGTGGATAGCAGTACAGCCATTAACTTCCCAACAAGGTGTATGGAATCCCAGTGGACAAGTCACAGGGGCAGCCCTGGGGCCACACGCCTTCACCTTCCACCATGGCCACTTCCCCAAGCCCTTCTAGGTGGGCTGTAAGAGCCTAACAGGTGAGAGTACACTCCTAAGTGGCCGTACCTTCCTTTGGAACTATCTTTCTTTGTCAATAATAAAAGGTCAGCTGTGAATTACAGATGGGAGTCATGTCAAGGAAAGAACTGTTGACCAGTTCTTCATAACAGGGCTCTAAAGAAAGCATCCAAGTTGATTACAGTCCTTATCAATGACTAATCAATCCCCAGGGTCCAAGTGAAGTGGTGATTTAATTTTTACATAATGTCCACTGTTTTAAAAATGCACAGGAGTGGAGAAACCACCTGGAAATCTTTATGTGAACAAATTAGAATAAAGGACATGAGCTGATAAGCACTCCTGCCTGCTGTCCCCAAAGGCTTCTATCAATATATCAATCCCAGGGTGCCTGGGTGGCTCAACTGGTTGAGCATCCAATTCTTGATTTTGGCTTGGGTCATGATCCCAGGGTCATAGGATTGAGCCCCGCATAAGGCTCCACACTGAGCATGGAGCCTGCTGGGGACTCTCATTCATTCATTCATTCATTCATTTTCTCTCTCTCACTCCCTCTCTCTTTCTCTCTCTCCCTCCCTCCTTCCTTCCCTCTCCCCCCATCCCTGGCTTGCACGTCTCTCTCTAAAATAAAATAAAAATTAAAGTCAAAATATCAATTTCCCCAGAGTGCCGGTGCATACAATATATCCGCACATAAATCCATCATTTCAAGACCTGAAATACTCAACCTTTAGGTGACAATAGATGCAACACAGGTGTGGCACCTTTGCTGCGGGAAGTACACACCTTACTTGCTGCCTTCAGCTCTAGACCCAAAAAACAGTGACAGTAAACTACTCTTCACAAGCTACTAGAGGCCGTGTAAATCAGTGAACATGGAACACAAGAGTTAAACACAGAGTTCCTGTACGACCCAGCACTTCCACTCCTAGGTACATGCCCAAGAGAATTGAAAACGTGTGTCTATTTTCATCCAAAAAGTTGTACACAATGTTCATAACAACACTGTTCACAATAGTTAAAAAGAAGGGACACCACAAATGTTCATCGACAGATAATTGGATAGGGGCGTCTGGGTGGCTCAGGCAGTTAAGCAACCAACTTGGGCTCAAGTCATGATCTCATGGTTCATGAGATCGAGGCCTGCGTTGGACTCTGTGCTGACAGCTCAGAGCCTGGGGCCTGCTTCAGATTCTGTCTCCCTCGCTCTCGGTCCCTCTCCTACTCACACTCTGTCTCTCTCTTTCTAAAACATAAATAAACATTAAAAAAAATTTTTTTAAACAGATGAGTAGATAAACAAAATGTGGTATATCCATGCGGTGGAATACTATTTGTCTGTAATAAAGGAGTGTGTACTGATTCATCCTATAGTATGAATAAACCTTGAAAAAATTATACTAAGTGAAAGAAACCAATCACAAAAGGGCACACGTTCTGTGATTCCATTTATTTTATTATTTAAAAAATTTTATAATGTTTATTTTTGAGAGAGAGAAAGAGCACACAAGCTGGGAAGGGACAGAGAGAGAGAGAGGGAGACACAGAATCTGAAGCAGGCTCCAGGCTCTGAGCTGTCAGCACAGAGCCCGATGTGGGGCTTGAACCCACAAACTGTGAGATCATGACCTGAGCTGAAGTTGGACGCTTAACCAACTGAGCCACCTAGGCACCCCTCTGTGACACCATTTATTATGAAATGTCCAAAATTGGAAAATTCCATAGAGACAAGATATAGATTAGTGCTTGCCAGGGTTGGAGGAAGAAGATAAGAGGGAGGGAATGCTAACAGATAAGAGTTTCTTTTTGGGATGATGAAAATGTTCTAGAGCAAGGTAGTGTTGATGATCGTTCAATTCTGTGAGTAGAAGAAACCACTCAATTGTTCGCTTTCATAAGAGGGTGAATTTTAGAGTACATGAATTATATCTCAATTAAATAAACAGGATGTATTTTTAAGCCATTAATTACATAAAGAGATAAAGGGAAAAATTATCTTGTCCAGTATTTCTGGAAATAATGCCCGAAAGCTTTACATCTACTGGTATACTCCAAACAATGGTTCTCAATCAGGGCTGCCCATTAGACTCACCCAGGGAGAGCTTTTAAAAACACACAGATGCTTGGACTTCCCTTCCCAGAGATTATAATTTAATTGGTCTGGAGTAGGGCTTGGTGACTAGTGTTTCTCAAAATCTCCCCAGTTGATGCTAATGTGCAGCCAGAATTAAGAACCACTGCCCTAGAATGTGAGCTTTTAAAAGAGTCCCTGGTGCTGGGTTAGATATCTGCTATTTTATCCTTTCTCATAAACATGAGACAGACAAAATTTTAAATGGCTCACAGTTTCTGGCTGTTAGAACAGGGGTTTTATTTTATTGTCTCTTCCACATTAAAAAAAAAAAAAAAAAAAGATCAGCAGGTTGCCATTTTATAGACAGAGAATCCGAAGTACAAAATGGCTAAGACACATACTCAGGTCATAGTGAGTTGGGGTGGGGATCGGATTACAATTTCGTCCTTGGGAACCTAGGACTCTAACTTGAACCAGGAGGAACGGCCACTCAGCTCGGGTGGCAGGGACAGGCAGCACCGGGCACTGGCACCAGAGGCAGGAAGGCTGGATGGAGCCTCAGTCTGGGAAAACTGCAAACTCTCAAGTCAGCTGTCTTCGCCTTCCAATTTGGTAAAACAGAACCAGCCCTCTGCACCCACCCCTCCCCAAAAGAAACCTGTTCTCCTTACAGGTTTATTTCACCTCTTCATCTCAGGTAAGCTACCCCAAAGTGCTCACTTATTGGGAACACTGCTTATCTGATATTCATTACTTTCCCATAAGCTGGTGCAACCCCCGTCAGGTCTGCATTAGGCTCCACATTCATGTCGGAGCCCCAAAGCTGTTTCCAATTGGCAAAGTCATGGCCAGTGTGTGTTGTTCATTAGTATATTTGTGGGAGGCTGTCCAGGCCCCAACCCAGTCACTGGCCGTGGGAAATTCTTCCCAGATCAGAGGACCCTCCAGGCCCAAGAACAGAAATGAGGAGCTACCTCTGCCTCTCCCTGGGTTCCCGCTCAGAGCTCCTTCCTTGCTTGTAACGAATACACACAAACAGTGGTCATTTGGGTTCTGAATTTGTTGAGTAACCTCTCGACTTTCTGTGCAGTTCCCTGGCTTCTCCATCCCACTCTCCCTCTCTCAGCTGTTTTATAAGCTGAATTCTAATCTGGGTTTCTTCACAATGTCGCCTTTGAGTACAAGCTAATAAAACCCCAAACGGGAAATTCACAGGTAATGGAGATGCCATGTGACTGCAACCTAAGGTTGTTGGTCAACTTGATTTGGTTTTCAAGCTTGTACCTCATCTGGGGGCTTCAGCCCCCCACCCACCGTTGTGGCCATAAAGAGGGTCTTTGTCTTTTGTCACACTGAACGTGGGCCCTGAACCTTTTGGACCTTTGTCCCGCAGACAGCCTCACAACACCCCTGCGCGCCCTTTTCTGTGTCTGCTACCTCTCCAAAGAGCCTGCTGCCTGACCGACCTCCCCAGCCACAGGCAGACTCGCTCACAGAGCCCCTACCTGCCACCCAACCTGACCAGAGTCACCACACTGAACAGGCTGCACAGCCAGGAGGCTGCTCACACCCTGGGCAGGGGAAACTTCTGTTATGAGCATGCAAATCCTTGCCATAAACATCAGATAAGTCAAGGAGAGGAACAAAAGTGTTTTGCTGCACCCTGAAATTCAAGGTGGCAGATGAGCCACACTGTCTTGTAATTTCCTCCTGAATTTTGTTTTTAATTGCAGAGAACTGGGGAAAATCTCAACTTCCACAGGTAAGTGGTAGCAAATGCTAACAGGCTTTCAGGAGACTGCCTTTTGATCTGAGGACGGTCTTTAAGGTAAACTGGGGTTTCTCGGCCTTTCTCTCATTATCGCACCCCCTAAGGAGCCTTGATAGACATTGTTTCCTAATTGTGCTCTCCTTCCTCTAGGAAATCTTAACACTATACATATATACTATACATATATACATATATACTGTGTATCTCTTTATGTATAGTGACCCTTTTGTGGGCTGTGCACCACTGTCATAGCTAGATTTTTTTTGGCCCCCTGGAGGCAATACTACTCAGGGCGAGAATACAGACGTTCAATTGATCTGAGGCTTAAAATAGTGGTGGACTATTTTTGTTTCAAAGTATAATCATTAAAACGACAGCAATACTAGAAGCAACAATGGAAAAGTCAGAGGCAGTAATGATGGTTTGCTAGACACTATTCTAAGCACTTGACCTGTACTTGTGTAAGTTCACAATACTATTATTATCCTCATTTAATAGATGAAGAAAGGGAGGCACAGAGAGGTTAGGTGACTTACCCAAGGCCACACAGGTGGCAAGCAGCAGAGGTGGGAATCAAGACCAGGCTCCGTACCCTGAACCACTAGGCAATACTGGTCTCCACAATATGAAACCATTGCTTGCGTCCTAATCACAAATATAGAAATCAAGCAAGATGCACCCAAAGCCTGCAGTCGGCCTGTAACACCCATCAGGAGACGCTTCCACAAAGTGACATATCATACGTTATTAAACCGGCCACTGAGCTACGAAGACACCCCAAGCCAGGCCCACCCAGGGCATGGGTGAGTATCTGCATAATAGCATGCGAGCATTCTATGCAGGCCCGAATACGTAAAAAACCCGGGGCTGCCTACAAGCTTCCTACGCACTACCATACTTCTAAGAAATCCAACACAGACAAAAAAAGGCAGGGGACTTAGTTGTCCCAACACGAGCCACCCTGGCAGTTCCAGTTACTGCATCATTGGGCTCCAGTATGTTGAAATGTGGGGTATTCAGTCAGACCTATTTTATTTTGGTTCTACATTTTTATGGGATGAAAAGAGAATTAAAAAAAAAAAAAAAAGTTGAGCCCAACATTTGAGAAACCCCCAAAGGCCTGGGCCAGAGCAGACTTTAATCACCTGACAAGGTTCCCCGGTCCTCTGGCCTGGCTGAGGGTGCCTGCCTGTACACGCTGCGACAACTTCAACCCAGTCTCCTGCACCACATTCCCCACCCAGCTCCTGCTCGGGCATCCCGCCTCTCCCCCCCTGACCTCCCAGCCCGCGTCACCCAGCCACACCCTGGCCTCCCACCGAAGACCCATGTGCGGCACAAGTTCGATCCAAGTCTGGGGCTGGGCCCAGCTGCCCTAGGTGGCAGGCTCCCCGGTGACCCTGACGTGTGAGGGGCCTGAGAGCTGTCTGCCATCCCTACTTTCAGAAGGCAACCCTAACTCTGAGCCGGTCAGAGCCAGCTGGCCCAAGCCCCTCATCTGCCCCTGCAAAGCAGGCCCCTCTCATGTGTGTTGTTATGCACCGTGACTGAGTGAGCAGGGAGTTCTCAACGCTCCACCTGTGCGTGTGTCCCTGCCCCTTTTGCTTCCTTCCCGGCCGTGCCTCCCTAACTTCCTGCGTGCCGGCAGCTGGGGAGGCAATGCAGATAAATACATCGTCACACACTGTCCCTAGCATTCTGAAAGAAAAAGAACACGAGGCCTTACGTAGAGTTGGGGCAGGTGAGCAAAAACTATCTGAGGAGTGAGGGTAAGAACATTCTAGGCGGAGCAACCCCCAAGCAGGGAGACCAGAGATGTGGCATTTGGGCAGTGTGAAAGCAGGTGGGTGAGACTGAGGAAGAGGAAGAGGAAGAGGCAGGAGCCTCCTCCATTGTGGGAGCAGGGGGCTTTCTTCCCCTCCCCCTCCGGGGGAAGGGGGGGCAGCAGTAAAATCACTGCAGTTCGGGGTCTGAGCCAGGAGGTGGGACGGCCTTCACTGGCTTGTAACACTTTCTCAGACTTGGTTTCCTATCTGTGAATTAAGAATAATCCTTTTTTCTTTTTCTTTTTTTTTTATATGGGAGAGGCTTCACCACTTGGGATTTTTCTTAATGTTTATTTTTGAGAAAGAGAGCACGGGGGCGGGACAGAGAGCTGGGGGGAGAGACAGAGGATCCGAAACAGGCTCTGTGCTGACAGCAGAAAGCCTGATGCAGGGCTCAAACTCATATACTGTGAGATCATGACCTGAGCCGAGGTAAGTCACTTAATCAACTGAGCCACCCCGGTGCCCCAAATTAGGAATAATCCTAATCCCTACCCCAGATGGGGGTGGTGACTCAGTGCAGCTATCCTCGAGCAGGGGTGCTTCACCTTGCCTGTACACTGGAATCACCCGGAGACTGGTAAAGTCCTGATGGGTGGGGTGCACCGCCGGGCTGGGCCCCAGCCTCCCATATGGCTAAAGCTCCCTCTAGGCCAAAGCTCCCTCCACACCGGCAGGGTGCACAGCTACAGGAGACAGCACCGCACCGCACGGAGCAGGGCAGGATGCCGGGTGTGAGGGAAGTGCTCCAAAGTTTCTAGCTGTTACCAACAGAGGGGTCTCCAGGCCTCACTCCTCGCCCTCATCAAAGACGCTCAAGTTCCCAATCGAAATCATCCCTGAGCCGTCCAGCAATCACTCCTGCACAGATGCCTTCTGTTAAGAAGCTCTAACATCCACTTAACAGGCAAATCCACAAAGACACAGAGTAGGAAGGGAGCTGTCGTGGGGAGGGGGGAGGGAGAGCTGTTCAGTGAGGACTAAATCTCAGTTTGGGAAGATGAGTAAGTCCTGGAGACGGATGGTGGCGATGGCTGCACAACGGTGTGAAAGGACTTAACCCTTCACTTAAGAACAGTTAAGATAGTACATTTTAGGTTATGTATATTTTACCACAATTTTTTATTTTTTATTTATTTTTTTAAAAATATTTTTTATTTATTTCTAGGAGGGAGAGAGAGACAGTGTGAGCAGGGGAGGGTCAGAGAGAGAGGGAGTCACAGACTGAAACAGGCTCCAGGCTCTGAGCTGGCAGCCAGCACAGAGCCCGACGCGGGGCTCGAACCCACGAACCGCGAGATCATGACCTAAGCGAAAGTCGGACGCTTAACCAACTAAGCCAGCCAGGCGCCCCACCACAATTTTTTTAAAAGCTGCTTAAAACACTGTTTACTTGAATGCCCTTCGATGTCCACAGAATACAAGAAATGGTAACTTGAACAATAATGAAAAGAATACATTTATACTTTTCCAGGTCTAAGAATCTATCCAACAGAAAAGTCACTTTGCCGTAAAGATATGTGTCCAAGTGCACTCAGTGGGGCGTGTTGCGACAGGGCAAGAAGCATCAATAACCTACCGGTTCATCGCTAGGGTTAAGGCGCAGGCACATCGATGTTCATCTCGGGAATACCACACAGCCACAAAAATGGCTGAGCTAGTGTGTCTCCACGGACAGTGACAGCTCGGGCAAAAGCATGCTCTTTTGGGAGATGCTGGACCCCTGGCATCTAAACTCCCTCCTCATGTCTAAGAATCCTGGCCTTCTCGAGTCCTGGTGGGGGCAGGGTCCACCTCTCGCTCTGGGGGCTGCAAAGCCAGTAACATTAACTTCAGCAATGCCATCAGCCTGGTTTTGTGGCATAATGGTGGCCATGGTCCAGGTAGCTGCCGGTGTCCACGATCTGCACAGCAAGACAGGGAACCACCCTGATGTCTTTTAAAGAAATTCCTTTTCTGTCGCTATCAGCCAGTTGAGAGTTTTTGTTTACAACTAAGAACCCTACTGATGAAAATATCCAGAGCAGGACTTTTTTTTTTAAATTTTTTAATTTACTTTTTAAGAGAGAGATAGAGACAGCATGAGCAGGGGAGGGACAGAGACAGAGGGAGACACAGAATCTGAAGCAGGCTCCAGGCTCTGAGCTAGCTGTCAGCACAGAGCCCGACTAGAGGTTCAAACCCACAACCCGTGAGATCGTGACCTGAGCCGAAGTCAGACGCCCAACCAACTGAGCCACCCAGGTGCCCCAGGACTTTCTGTTTTTTAACCAAAAACATTAGGTCCTTCTAGGTCGAGAGATAAGGATGGCTAACATTTCATAGACAGGTGCTATGTGCCAGGCCCCGTTCTAAATACTTTTCATGTGCCAACTCATTTGGTGTCCACAGCAACCCTATTAGGTCTGCATGAGGAATCTCATTTTACAGATGAGGGAACCCGGGCTTTGAAGAGGGTAGGTAATGTGTCCAAAGTTACAAAGTTTGTAGGTAGTTTGTAGGTGGTTCGAGAATGCAGGAAGTCTGGCCCCAGAGCCCAGTCTCAGCCATTCAGTGAACATGATTCTGTAGATACTGTGAAGAAGGACTGTAGGAGCTGTCTACACCTGTTACCTCTGGGACAGGACTGGGACGGGGGAGGGGGTTGGGCTGGAGGAGGCCGTGGGTGTTCCTTCTGTCTGGTTTGAATCTTTCACAAGAACCATTCATGTGCTACTTTCAGATAAAACAGCCTTATGGAGCGGTTAAACCTGAATTAGGGTACCTGAACACCAGAGGCCCTGGCAACGGAGACTCCGCTGCCTGCAATAGCTCCCTGCTGCCACCTCCCAAGGCCCTGAGGAGTATTCAGCCCCGTACCTCATGCCAGGGATTTCCTCCTGGTTCTGTGACAATCTACGCCCCAGGTGTCTACTGTGATGTGGCACACCAGTAGAGGCTAGTCACGTAGATCACACAAGCTCTGGGTTCAAGGGCACCAGGCAGCCCACCTCCAATGCTCCATTCCTCAAGTTTGGTCTCAAAGCACTGTGTGGTCCCAATCACCCTCCTAGAGCTTCGGACCCACCTATCTCCTGCCCTGTCATCCGAACGCAATTCACTCTCCAAAGCCCAGATCAGAGCTAATTCTTCTGCCAGCCTTGGTGCCTCCTATTCTCTGCACACATCATTTCCTGAGTAATCCCTCCTTCGGTGGAAGCAGGTAGAAGGACACCACTTCACAGGCCACTCCTTTCTCAGTTTATCCAGCCTCTTCTCCTTTCTTCACTTAGATCCTCTATCTTACTGAACTCCTGAGGGCCACGTGTACCCCTACCCTTTCACACAAACCCCCCACTACCAAACAAGGGCAGGGGTTGCTAGAAACACCACCTTGGTCACAGGTCTACTCTGCAATAACTCTGACACCCAAGCGCTAGTATTTCACATGGGCCCTAACCAGATGAGTGTTGTTTTTGTTTGTTTGTTTGTTTTTGTTTTTTGGAGGTTTTTTTAGGGGGGGGGAGGGTAGGCTCCATGCCCAACATGGGGCTTGAACTCATGACCCTGAGATCAAGAGTCAAGGCACCTCCAGATGAGGGTTGGGGTTTTTTTTTACTTTTTATTTTGAAACAATTTCAAATCTACTGAAAAGTTACATGAGTAAAATAGACTCCATTTACTAAAGACACGAAGTGTGTATATTTAATCTGTAACTGCACACAAGATACCCCTCTAAATACTTCTGTGTACATTTCCTTAAAAAGACATTCTCTTACATTACCAGTTTATTTGCCTAATCGGGAAGTTAACATTGATACAATACTATCATCTAATCTACAGACTTTATTCAACTGCTGCCAATTGTCCCAATGATGTCCTTCAAAGAGAGAGAGAGACAGAGAAAGAGAGAGAGAGGGAGAGAGTTGGGGGTGGGGGTGGGGGACAAAGAACAAACCCATGGTCCGGGATTCAGTCCAGGCTGAACACTGCTTAGAATGAAACTTCTCAATTTCTAGACCTGTCCATCCAGACTGGACAAGTCACTGTCCTTTCTGAGCTCCACCCTCCATCACCCACGAGGATAAAAGGGCAGAGAAGCCAAGGGCATTGCAGTCCTTGTATATCGAAGGTGATCAGTCAGTGGGGGCACAACGACTGTGATAACCTCAGCTTCCCCCAGGCTTAGACACGATCCCTTCAACTGAAAAAATGGAAACTACTTTCATGGGGTCATTAGTAGGTCATTACTAGGTCGTTACATTCATGTCTCACATGTATTATCTCACCTAAACCGCGCTGTTTCTGCAGGTGAAAAAACTGAGTTCATAGTGGTCGAGTGACTTCCTCAAGATCTTTCCAATGCTTATGGAATTAGAAATGAGGCTGGAGGAAAACAGGCCTTGTCATTCGCAGTCTGACCAACCTTCGCTAGGCTAAAATAGTCCATTACATGAGAGGGAGGCAGATTTCTTTTTCTTTTTTTTTTTAACAAATAGTTTATTGTCAAATTAGTTTCCACATAACACTCAGTGCTCATCCCCACAAGTGTCCTCCGAGGGAGGCAGATTTCTAAAGAGAGACCACCGAGGCTGCCGTGGCCACCAGACATAGGGCCCACACAGCTGCGTGGCAGCAGAAAGGTCTGGTCAAACGCAGCACACACTCCCAGAGGCAGAGGACAAGTGGATTCTGGGACCACAGTGAAAACAAAACTACATCAAGTGCCACGCCGCAAAACAATTTCTCCTTGTGGCCTGGAGTTGAATTTTTGTCCCCTCACTAGGCATAGCTCTGCCCTGTGCAGCTGAATATGAAGGCTCATACCTCTGTAGGAAATTGGCCACATCCAGTGAAATAATCAACTTCTGATGCACTCACTAGAAGAGCACCAGGCACACACTTCTGCATCAAGTGCTGGCTAAGCCTATGAGGGTGCCATCCCCTTGGACAGCCAGTTCCGTGACCTGCCCCGGCCTGAGCTGGCACAGGACAGACGTCTGCAAGTCCTTACACAGTGCGGGCGCCTTATAAGAGAAGCTGTTGGGGCCAGATGTTTTGGAACTGGCATCATGTTAAGTGGATCCACATCCTTCCATTAGCTATGATCATTAGCGAAGATCAACTCCTTCCTCGGGTGGAAAAAGCCATGCATTTGTCCCCATGGACTGGCGACCACCTCCCCAGGTTGTGTGACACGTGGGAAAGCTCTTCCCTTCCTGTCCTCAGCACGGAGGCTGCTGTGCCTCTGGCTGCTGGCAGCTCGTAAATGTAATGTTTCCCCAGCTAAGTCGTGAGGCTCTGAAAGACTTCTTACGATTTCTATTGTTTTAATGCCATGGTCCCAATAAAGGTGTGTGTTTCCTTTTCTCCTTTGTTCTTAAAACTTAGTTTCTACTGAAGTAGAAATGATGATGATCACTTGGTTCTCTGCACCAGCCGTCACCTTGGCTGTGATGAGCCTGAGCCCTGGTCTCTACTGAAACTTTGCCACTAGCCTGAGGAGGCCACTTACCACTTCTGAGCCTCAGCTAGTCCGTCTGTAAATGGGAATAATAATCTTTCCTACCTCCAAGTGCTTACAGCTTTTATAATGCACATTTTTACAAGTGTCTGTGTGTGTGCGTGTGTAAAATAGCTTAAGTCAAATGAAGTATTACATAGAAAGCGCTTAACCCAGGAAGTTCCCCAAAGAATGAAAGATTCTGTTTCTTCTACTAATACCACTACTGCTGCTATGATCACCACACACAATTTCACAAAGCTGGGGAACACAAGGGCCCCTTGGCATTTTGGTCTGTGCTTTCTATTCCCCGCCGCCCCCACACACACACCGTGCTGTTCTCAGCATGGCCCAAGGGTACCCAAGCCACAGTGAGGACACAAGCCAGAACTAAGAGCCAGAGGTTTCCAGGGTGCTGGCTGCCAAATGGCATAAGCCACAGGGAGTCAATTAAGTCCATGCTCCCAAATCCACATTTACCACCACTGTTCCAAGTCAGCCCAAGGTACTGCCCCTTCCTGCAAACCAGCCTATGGCTGATCTTCCAGATTCTAAAGGCAGGTCCCTGGCCGCCAGGAGACCCTTCTCCAGGGCCACTTTCGACCTTGAAAATGTTCTTTTGTCCCTTCAGAGTCTCAATCCTACTGTCCCTCCAAATATGAGATGATCCCAGTTCTTTCAGAAGGCTGTCCATATTCTGGAGACAGAACACTGCAGCCTCATCAAAGAACAGTAAAGTACCTGTCCACCCAAGCACCCGAGGCCTAAATAGAAGGAGCACCAGCCTAATTCACTCATTCAACAAGCACTCACTGACTGCCTTGGGTATCGAGGACTATGAAGATAAAAAAGGCAAGGTCTCCATTCTTAAGCAGGGGATCAGATGGGTGATACACAAAGATAAAAGCTGAAGGTCAGAGCCAAAGATAAGCTCAAGCAGGTCCGAGCTTGCACATTCCTCCTTTGCTGCAAGGTATTCCCATTCTTCCCTCGCTGTGCCCCCAAGTGCGCAGAATGAATGAGCCCCAAATGGCTGTCCAGCGTCACCCCTCTGGGCTCACTCCTGGGCCCCGGGCTCTGCCGAACAATCGGGGCTTCTGGAGACAGGCCGAGCAGGCGCATTCTCATGTGCAGGGCCCACAGCGCCCTTCTCAGCTGATTGTGTCCAGGCGGCCGGGGTCTCCGAGGCGCATGAATGCCCTTGAATGGGCCCATTCAGACTGATGGACAGGAGCTGAAAGCTGCACACACACAAAAGCCACTGGGCAGCCGGGAGGGCTCCAGCCCCGGGGTTTGCCCACGGGAAGGGAGGCCACCAGTCCACAAAGAGCAGTGTGAAGACTTCTCTACACTTTCAATGGCATCTCTGGGCGCCAACTACACAGGACCCGTCCCCCCACCCCCACCAACCTCGAAGGGGGTAACAGCAACAGACAATGGCAGTGTATGGAGAAAGCTGAGGGGGTAGAGGTAGAAATGAAAATCCAACAAACAACAAATAAACAGAATACCCTTTTCTTTCATAGCAAGATGGGGCTCGGGGCCAGAGTCGCTGAAGGGCGCCTCCGTGTGCCTGTCTTGTACATTGGTGAGGGCTGCATTCCTGACACCCACGGTGACCTTTAAGGACTCTGGCTGACCTGAGATTGTTTAACATGTCACCAAGAAAAATGATCTCGAAAGGGCGCAGCCAATATTTAAATGATGATTGGAGAAACCTGGTCCCATTCTTGTGCCACTCGGCGTTTTCTAGAGCGGGGGAGGAAGGGGTGTCTGAAACGACACTTGTGTGTTTAAATAGGACCAGGAAGGGGAGAACCACCCACCTGGAATTCTTTTAATTGCTTCAAGGGGAGGGTAGCCTCTGCCAGTCAGAGGAGCAGAGAAGTCTATTTACGCCGTTGCGCACAAACATTTTACGCTCACAGTCAGGTGGCTACTCTGGAAAGGACGATTCTCAGCTCCGAGATCACATTACTTTAGAAACAACCCCCCCAAAAGATAATTAAAGATAGTTCCTCCTCATAATGCAATACTATAAAGAGCAATTAAAATTAAATTAGCTTGTCATAGTAAAAAAGATGGATTACATTCTTGGGCTTCCCGACCCAGAGTTAGTAAATTCATGGAGAGAAGGAAGAAGTCTATGACTGAGTAGCAGTTTTACTAAGGAAATATTAAATGTTCAGACAAATCCTGTGAACAGACCGAGATAACACGGCGACAGGTGACCAGGCACGATGACTAGCTTTCTTACAGCGATTTCATTTTTTAAATAATAGAATAATTCAAACATATAAAAAAGGACAGAGAAAAACATAAAAACCAATAAGCCCATCAACCCAAATTGTTAGCATTTTGTCATATTTGTTGGTTCCCCCTCCCTTTTTTTTTTTAAGAAATAAAATGTTACAGAACCAGAAGAAGCCACTTGCCTTCCTTCTGTGGAGGCAACACGTCTGTCTTTTTATAGATTTGCCTTTATTGAGGCAACATAAACAGACCATAACACTGTCGTGTGTTTTCTTTTAATTTTTAGTTTGAAATAATTATAGACGGACGGGAAACTGAAAAGCAGATAGTAGGAAGATCCCACGCACTCTTCACAGACTCCCCCAGTGTGAACATCCTGCATTAATGATTACAGCACACTGTCAACACCAGGAGAAGCGACACTGGCACAATCCACAGAGCGCACTCGGATTTTACCAGTTTGACAAGCACTCGTGTGTGTGGTGGGGGTGGAGGGGTCCATGCAACTTTCATGTGTAGCTTCGTGTATGCAAAACAATCAAACTACTAAAACGAACTATCCCTCCATGACTCCCTCTCACTACCCTCTTCATGGGGACACCACTCGCCTACCCCATCCCTAACTCCTGACAACCACTTAACTGTCCCCATCTCTAAGTTTATTACTTCAAGAACGTGATACAAATGGAATAAATAGTGCAGTGTGTCGGCTCTGGAGACTGGCTTTTTTACACAGGGTCATGTCCTTGAGGTCCGTCCACATTGTTGCACATATTGATGACTTGTTCCTTCCTATTGCTGTGTGGCGTTCCGTGGTATAGATGTACCAAAGTTCGTTCTACTATTTATCATGGAAGGCTATCTGGGTAGTTTCCAGTGTGTGGCTATGTGGAGTAATGGTGCTATGAACATTCATGTAGAAGTTTCTTTGTGAACTCTATAAGAGAAAGGCCCTAAAAGAGTCTAAAATTTTTTGAAAAAGAATAAAGGAATCTTTCTTCCCAATGTGGAGGATTACTATATACCTATAGTAATTGTGGCGGCAGGGAGGCAGATCAATAGAAAGAAAGAGAGATCACACAATCAGCCCCACAAGAATATGCCCAGATGCAACCAACGGAATGGGAAAAGATAGTTGCAAATGACATATCAGATAAAGGGTTAATATCCAGAATCTATAAGGAACTCACCAAACTACACGCCCGAAAAACAAACAACCCAGTGAAGAAATGGGCAGAAGATATGAACAGACACTTCTCCAAAGAGGACATCCAGATGGCCAACAGACACTTGAAACGATGCTCAGCATCCCTCCTCATCAGGGAAATACAAATTAAAATCACACTGAGATACCACCTCACGCCAGTCAGAGTGGCTAAAATGAACAAATCAGAGAACTCTAGATGCTGGCGAGGATGTGGAGAAACGGGCACCCTCCTACACTGTTGGTGGGAATGTAAACTGGTACAGCCCCTCTGGAAAACAGTGTGGAGGTTCCTCAGGAAACTAACAGTAGAACTCCCCTATGACGCAGCAATAGCACTGCTAGGAATTTACCCAAGGGATACAGAAATGCTGAGGCATAGGAGCACATGTACTCCAATGTTTATAGCAGCACTCTCCTCAATAGCTAAAACATGGAAAGAGCCTAAGTGTCCATCAACAGATGAATGGATCAAGAAGATGTGGTTTATCTATACCATGGAATACTCCATGGCAATGAGAAACAATGAAATCTGGCCATGTGTAGCAACATGGATGGACCTTGAGGGTGTTATGCTGAGCGAAATAAGTCAGGCAGAGGACAAATATCATATGTTTACACGTATAGGAGGATTAGGAGGAACTTGACGGAGGAACAAGGGGGAGAAGAAGGGCGGAAATGGTGGGGGAAAGGGAGAGAGGCAAACCATGAGAGACTCTTGAATGCTGACAAAAACTGAGGACTGATGGATGGGGGGGGTGGATGGGCATGGAGGAGGGCACTTGTGGGGATGAGCACTGAGTGTTATGTGGAAACTAATTTGACAATAAACTATTTGTAAAAAAAAGAATATGCCCAGATGACTTTTGATAATGAAGAGCGTAGCCTTTTCAACAAATGGTACTGGAGCAACTGGACACCAAATAACATCAACATCAACTTCAATGTCACACTTTATACAAAAAGTAACTCCAAATGGATCGTAGACTTAAACGTAAAACATACAACTATAAAGCTTTAGGGGAAAAACAAAACAAAGCAAAACAAAACAGGACTCAGAGATAACTCAAGCTCTGTAACTCACAGGACACCAGGAAGAGCTTCTTAACACATCTCTGATTGTGTCCCAGAAGATTGAAATTCCACTTTAGACAGTCATACCTTTGGCTTAGGGCCTCTTCCATAAAATTCCTTTGGGAGAGACAAGATATGAGCTTTAAATCTTGAGGTGCGTCAAATTTCAAGAGCTCCCAGCTGACAGCTGAGAGGAGGCTCTAAAAAGAAGGAAAATGAAAAAAAAAAAAAAAAAAGCACTAAATACTTAGGGGAATGGAGGAAATTTGAAAGGAATCAGAGGAAAAAGATGACCTTCTGACAAGTTCCATCTACTTGACAATGCCAAGGTCAGTCCTTCCAAAATCCTCTCTGGTTCACAGTCATTGGTGATGATGATGCTGGTGATGGGTTTTCCCCAAACAACACTCACCCAACATGAGCAGACACTCATACAGGGTGTGCACCAGCTTACCCGCAAAGAAAAGAGAGTGTACATAGGTATAAGAGGGTAGGGGGCTGTGGATGCTTCCTTCGTACAAATCGAGCACAAAACAAAATTTCTACTCCAAATAGGATAACATATGGATGATGTATTCATTACTTATCCAGTATTTTCATTCCTGCATTTCTTATTTCTTTTATGTGGATGTTTTACAGAATTACTCAGGCAAATGCCTTTTGGGGGACTCACTCTTGGAGTATCCTAGATACAAACACATTGGACGTATCAAAAGAATCAAAAATAAGGAAGAACTTTTAACCCTAAACTCTGTAGAAACAAAACTGTCACCTGTGCTAATTCAGAAGGCACAATGGATGTCATATGGTCACATAACCATATTAATCAAACCATAAACCATAAAGAAGCAACAGAAATGAATATTTTAAAACCAGAAAGTGTGTCCCATGAGATCTAAGGCTATCATTGCTTGTTTCTCCCATCCACGTGGGAAGAGTGTTCAGACAGGCGGCATCAAGTCTCCACAGCACCCCCTGAGGGCAAGGAGGAGTCACAGTAGGTTGGAGCAAGCCCTCAGCTTTTCTTTTCTTTTCTTTTCTTTCTTTCTTTTTTTTTTTTAAATGTTTATTTTTTTTTTAATTTTTTTTTTAATGTTTATTTTTGAGAGAGTATGTGTATGGAAGCAGGGGAGGGGCAGAGAGAGAGGGAGACACAGAATCTGAAGCAGGCACCAGGCTCCGAGCTGTCAGCAGGGAGCCTGATGCAGCCATCTGCATACAGCCCAGTGTGGGGCTTGAACTGACAAACCGTGAGAGCATGACCTAAGCTGAAGTCAGATGCTTCACTGACTGAGCCACCCAGGTGCCCCAGCCCTCAGACTTCCCATATCCCTTTGGAGGAACCCTGAAAACATTTTCCCTGTATTCTCTCCTGACTGGGAAGGAAACCTTCATCTCCTAGTCAGGCTGCTCAGAGAATATGGCACTCAAGTTAAAATGAGGCAGCAGAGCACACACACAGAACAGGAGGCAGCACCTCAACCAACAGAAGCCACACAGGCAGTGAGGGCACTCTCCGTTCCAACCACGTTCCCTTCTACCAGCTGGTCACAAAAAGCCACCATAGACCATGAACTGGCACAGTGTAAGTGCCGTGTGGCACCTCAGGCTTGGATACGGCCATGCTCTCACTGGAGGCGGCCTCCTGAGAAAACTCACAAGCACAGGCAGGACAGCCCTCTGGGGACCAAAGGCTGCTCTGAGCCAAGCGGAGCTTCTGTGAGGAGTCCGAGCTGCACCGAGGTTAAATGTCAGGGCTGACTCCTGCTTGGGAGTGGGCAACTCATGCAGACCTCTGTGCCTCAGCTCCCTCCGCTGTGACGCGGATTCATGAGTCAACAGGCCAACCTGGCAGAGGACGGCCTCAGTGAGGCTGGTTACTATTGTCTCACGCCTTGTGGCTAGTGCACACTCACCTAGAGCGTATTTCCTAGGCGTCTCCAACTCCCTGCCCAGGCAGTCACACTCTTAAGGAACGTGAAATTCTTTGTGCAAGCCTAAGAAAGATCCTGAATGCTGGAATGAGCTCCAAATATGGACTCTGAGAACTGACACACAGGCAGACCCTGTCACTCAACTTTGCTGTGACGTCCGGGACAGGCCCTTGAACTCTCTGAGACGGTAAGAGTCTTCAGCTTGCTGTGGGGATCGGAAGGAAGGGCTCACGCGAGAGACCTCACAACTGGCCATCACAAGAGCTCTGTGGCCGAGTTGCCCAACAAAGGCCCGCTTCCTGACATGGGTGGGTCCAGCAGAGCAGCAGAGGACCAGGCGCTCAAACAGAGGGAGCAGAGTCCCCGGCCTCGCCCCAGCTCACCCTCACACCAAGAGCCAGGACAGTGGTATCACCCACCGGGAGAGGACTCAGCACTGCAGCCCTGCGCTTACACCTGGCAAGGATGGGCCAGGGAAGGGTGGATTCATGAGATCATCCTCCACTGGGCTCTCCAGGTAAGGAAGCTGACCTCCAACCTTCACACTCTGAGGGCTGGGGTTGTGAAGAGTCTTCTTCATAATCACCATCACGAAGATGCCAGAACTATCAAAGACTGATATAGACCTTTTTCCTGCAAGCTGACTCTTAATGATGTGCCCTTTGTCCTTTTATTCGCCTCCAATCTGGGCACTCGCCACCCACTTTCTAAAATCAACTTCAGGTCATTTTCCCCCTGGAATATTCCACGATCCTCAGCCAGACTCTATACTTTCCATAACTTTGCCTCTGCCAGGCCTGGTCCAGTCCTCCTTGCTGGCTGTCAAGGCCAGCTCAGCCCATTCCTCGGGCCCCTTTCTGTGCCCTACTTTTAGGGTCCTTCTGCTGACTAGAATGCCTTCCCCTCCTTTTTTTCCAGATTCATTGAGATATAATTGACACATTACATTGTGTAAGTTTAAGATGTACAATGCAATGATTTGACTGTGTATATGTTATGAAACCCTCTCCCCCTTCTATCCACCAAGGTCCTGCCTAGCCTTCATAGCTTGGCTGAAGACCCGCTCCACAGAAAGATCCTTACAGATTTCTAACCCACACAGACACTTCATTTTTCTCCTCAAATTTCTCTCCTAAAGACATGGCCTTAAGATGGAGGCCTCCGACCTCATGTTCCCCTCGTCCTCCTGCTGGGACTACTCGTTACATCACCCCCCTTCCCATGCTGTTACAAACAGGTCATGGTGGCCAACATGCAGTATCACCTTCCATTTTCTCCAGACCCAGGCCTCCTACAGACCCCTCACTATCATTTGTTTGTCTAAGACCTGCTGAACCTGAAGCCCAAAGCTCCAGAACTGGGTAGAGCAGTACAGAGTTGTTGGGGCCATTCTCTTCCTTGAGCTGCACTCTCCCATGCGACCACTGGCCAAGACACGTGCTGTCCTCACCGAGCCCTTGCTTCTTCTATTTGGATTGCTTTGGCCTCTATTACTAGTTAAGTTCACGAAAGTGGCCCAGAGTCATCCCTTCTTACATCCTCTAGAGTGCTAGGCACAGGGAGGCACGTGACAACGACCCACTGGTTCACCCACCAATTTTACCCTAAATCAGGTCTGAACTAAAGGGCATGCCTATTCACCATGGCCAAGAGTCAGACTACAAAACACTTCCTGCCCTATACAAGCAAGCACGAATATCGGTCTGAGTAAGCAGGCAACAGAGATGAAGAAAGACACCAAGAAGGAACTGGGATCATCCAAAACAAAGTCCATTGTGGACAGTAATTATTTGTGTGCAGAATTCTTCTGGAGACTGGAGACACAACAGTTGGACTAGGGATACCATGGACCATCCATCATTGAAGTTGAGTCTCAAATGACTCATGTCTGGACTAACATGGTAAGACCAGTTGGAAATTCAATGATGACCTCCATGAACGTGCTGCCTTCTTGAAAGGCACCTGTACCATGAGCAAATAACGTATCTCGGTTGGTTTCCTCCACGCATGTAAAATGCTTTTTGAAACCTAGTATTTCAGCACACATCAGGTGCAATCAGGACCATGCTGCATTTTTTAAACTGTGGCACAGACAGCACCATTTTATTTTCTTCCTGGGCCTACAAAAAGACTACATTTCTCAGGCTCCCTTGGAGTTAAGTGGAACCACTATGACTGACTTCTGTTCTCTCTCATTCCTCCTCTAGGACTTGTAGAAACTTCTTCAGTGGAGAACCATGAAGCCCTAGAACAATGGTTTTCTTTCTTTCTTTTCGTTCTTTCTCTTTCTCTCTTTCTTCCTTTCCTTTCTCTTTCTTTCTTTTCTCTTTTTTTTTTCTCTTTCTTTCTTCCTTCCTTTCTTTTTCTATAAGGGGGTCTTTCCTTTTTTTTTTTTATTTTTTTTTTAATGTTTTATTTATTTCTAGGAGAGAGAGAGACAGCGTGAGCAGGGGAGGGTCAGAGAGAGAGGGAGTCACAGACTGAAACAGGCTCCAGGCTCTGCGCTGGCAGTCAGCACAGAGCCTGACGCGGGGCTCGAACCCACGAACCGCGAGATCATGACCTAAGCGAAAGTCGGACGCTTAACCGACTAAGCCACCCAGGCGCCCCCTTTTTTTTTTTTTTAAGTTTATTTATTCATTTCGAGAGAGACAGTGAGAATGAGCTGGGGAGGGAGAGAGAGAGGGAGAGAGAGAGAAATCCCAAGCAGACTCTGGACTGTCAGCCCGATGCAGGGCCCAAACTCATGAAACACGAGATCACGATCTGAGCTGAAACCAAGAGTCAGACGCCCAACCAACGGAGCCACCGAGACACCCCAGAATGGTGGTTTTCAAGTTGCAATCCCTGTTCCTACAACGGCAGCAGCTGGGACTTGTGAGAAATTCAAATTCTTGGGCCCACCCCTGTGCAAATGGGGCCCAACAATCTGTCTTAATAAGGTGATTCTGATACACAGTCCAAGTTGAGAACCACTGCTCCAAAAGACGGCAGAACTTTTAGATGGAAAGATCTAGGTCCCAGAATGAAGCACAATGCTACAGACTTGCACTGAAGATAGAAATCAACTTGCAATAAATAAGCCATTTGAGGAGTTATTTTGTAAAGTGTGTATTCCGGTATCTTGTCCCATTAAAAACACTAATAATCACTGGGCTCCTACTCATGAGGGCCATTTCCCACCTGGGGGCTCCCAGCTCCCTGGAGAGCGGTGAGTGGGGTTATTTTATCCTGGCTGTGATAGCCCGCACAGGAACCCTTTCTACCCACTCATTCATTCGTTCACAGTCTGGTTGGTATGTTAACAATGGGGGAAGCGGAAGTCACTGCAGGGCCAGGATCAGATAGCAGCCAGCTGCTGGTGTTAACACATTCCTGCCACCCTCAGGCTCTCCCGCCGCCTGCCACAGGCCGCCTGCCACCCCGGGCCAGCAGCGGCCTGTTTGTCTTTTAAGGGCATCCAGAACCCAAATCGGAGCCCTAATTCAGAGTGAATATCAGGGCCCCTGTGCCTGCAGCTCCTGCAGGTCCCAGGCTGTCCTGAGAGGCTGGGATGTCCACCTTTCCATCCGTGACAGTCAAGTTCAGTTCTGAGGGCCTGTCCTGAGAGGCTGGGATGTCCACATTTCCATCCGTGACAGTCAAGTTCAGCTCTGAGGACCCTGCCTCTCCTTGCCGACTATGCCTTTCCTTTCCAAATGAAACACCACTTACTCCTCAAGGTGTCCCTCACATCCTGCTTCCTCCACGAGTCCACTGACTGCTCCCTTCTCCTGCATCTTTAGGCATTTTATGACGGAGACTCTCAGTGTGGCCTCAGACATCACCCAGTCCATGCCACATGGTTAGCTGTGTTACCCAGAGTTCTATGTCTCCCCATAAAAGACAGTCCTTCTGGAGGGTAGGGACCATGTTTGCAGACTTTCCCTGTACCCCTAGTCTTGGCACCAGACTAAGAGCACTCACTAAATGCCTACTTAGTGATCAGTGAGTGAGGTACTGGGGGGACCAGTGATACCCAGGTGAGCGCCCCTGACGACACCGTACATATAACCGCAGGACCAATATACCTAGATTTAAGAGGTGGACCAGTTTTCTTTGCTGCGGGCACACTTCGGTCCCAAATTTTCTGCTCCAAACAGATTCCCTCCCTTCCCCTCCGGCCAGCCTCTCGCTCCTCTACGATCATTCCATCACAAAAGAGAGAGCTTCTCCTGGGATTCTCTTGCTGTGGGGACTCTCTCCCTATCACATGTTCTTTGTTCCCATGGGCTATTTATTCCCTTTGCAGCTATCGCCAGCAAGCAGGGCCCGGGCACAGCAAAGAAGCACACATTCCTCTGAGAGACTCCCAGACCTCCTTCAACCTTCCAAAGCAGGGCCTTTTCCTGGGCAATGTTAAAGGACACGGCTTACAAACTTACACTTCATTTTTGGCCACACACCAAGCTGAACAAGGAGTGCATTCCCGCCCGGCCGCCCCCGGCCCCCACGCATGCTGGCCACTCCTGTCAGACAGGTCTGCTCACCAGGTGACCCGGCCCTCTCTCTCAGGTGCCCCCTGCTCATTGTACTTTCCTCTTCCCAGTTCCCGACAAGAGCCCAAGTCAGGAGGGGCCCCAGGGCAGCCTGCCTCAGAAATCTATGAAACCTGAATCCCCTGGCCTCTTTCTCTCTTTCTACCAGGAAAAACCGCTGAACACCCCACAGCAGCTCCTCTGGGTGCCACTGAAAGGTGAGCATCTGTTGTGAGCCCCTTACTTAGCAAGGTGGGACTTGGGGCCAGGCCCGGGGATCGTGTGCTTCAGACCCGCAAGAGACGACACGGTCTAACTACTCGTTCTTTCCCGGCCATGTGGCGTTAAGCAAATCACAAAACTTCACAGCACCTCGGTCTCGCTACCTGTAAAACAGGGCTAATAGGGCTGATAGGTCCTAACCTAAGCTGTTATGAAGATTCCATGAGGAAATAAATAGACACTTGAAACAGTGCCTGGTGCATAGGAAACACTCCAAAGAGGTCAGCTCTTACTCTTATTATGGTTATTATTTCCTCAAGCCTCACTTAAGGAGGTCACTAACCTCTGGGACAATGTGAAAGGCAAGGAGGGGAGACCGGTGTGTGCCAGAAAATAAAGGCAAAGAGGTGCTCACAACCACAGACTGCTCCCAAACCATAAACTTCGGGATTTTTTTTTTAAATTTTTTTTAATGTTTTATTTATTTCTAGGAGAGAGAGAGACAGCGTGAGCAGGGGAGGGTCAGAGAGAGAGGGAGTCACAGACTCTGAAATTGGCTCCAGGCTCTGAGCTGGCAGTCAGCACAGAGCCCGATGCGGGGCTCGAACCCACGAACCGTGAGATCATGACCTAAGCAAAAGTCAGACGCTTAACCGACTAAGCCACCCAGGCGCCCCAAACTTCACGATTATGATGCTGGACGGAGCTCGATCCTTTTCAATCCCTCACCCAGGACCTGGGCTGAGTAAGTGCCTGAACTGGCAGAGATGACTTCACATAGTAAAGCCATTTAATTAAGCATTTAACTCAATTGAACACATTCATTTCAACTCTGCAGATTTCTATGTTTTGGGAAAAAAAAATATGAATGTATGTGTGTGTATATATATTCATATACACAAATGTTTGAGCTGGAAAGTATTTTCATTTGTAAGCACCAGGGAGGGCACCTAGGTGCTATCAGAAACGTTACAATCTAGGGGGTGCCTGGGTGGCTCAGTCAGTTAAGCATCCAACTCTTGGTTTAGGCTCAGGCTGTGATCTCAGAGTTCGTGGGTTTGAGCCCCACCTTGGGCTCTGCACTGAGGGTGAAAAGCCTGCTTCAGATTCTCTGCTCCCTCTCTCTCTGTCCCTCCTCTACCTCAAAAAAAATAAACTGTAATAAAAAAAAAAGTTACAATCTGAGAGAAGCTCCAGGGACCTCTCTCCTTAATGGGGACATGGGAGAAGGTTGAGAAAGACCTGTTGAAGGGGGCAGCACATGTCATGGGCTGGCTTGAAGGGTTAGCAACATCTAGCATACAGCCTACCATTCCATATTGTCAGCATGCACCAAAAACATGGGACTTCTGTGGCAGAAAGGGTGGAACAGAGATCCAGGCTGAGAAAGTGCTACGAGCCAAGGCTGGCCAGTGTGTTTACAGAGCGGGGAGGAGTCTGGCGGGCCACACCATACACAACACGGAAGGCGGCAGGAGAGATCAAGGCAAGTATGTTGGCAGATGTCAGCACACAGACTCAGCACGCATTCGTCGAGCTCCTACTGTGCGGCAGGCACTGGGGACCCTGCGGTGAACAGGACAGGCACGTGTCCACCTGCCACGTGTAGTGTATATTCTCCTACGGAGCCTAGGCAGACCAACCGCCTGAACCCAATACACAGTCCCCGGCCCCTCCCTCTGGATTCACCAGGCCTTGGCAAGCCCCAAGATAGTGATTTTTTTTCTTTTTTTTTTCTTTTATTTGCATTTATTTTATGCAGAATTAACTGCTGGGCCAAAAGTTTTTGTTTCTTCTGGGACATCTATTTCTTCTGTGCAACCTCCTTTTCTGGCTTAGGAACAGTCTGCCCTTTCTCAGTAAGCATCATCTCAATGTGGCAGAGAGAGCTCATGTGTGGGTCAATCTGGCCCTGAGCCCTGTAAATTGTACGCCGCCTCCTAAGGGCTTTGTTCCCCTGGATGTGCTCAATGTACACACCTGGACACCTGAACTCCTTTAATTTGAGAGAGAGAGCGTGCAAAAGAGAGCAGAGGAGGGGCAGAGGGAGAGAGAGAGAATCTTAAGCAGGTTTCAACGCCCATCATGGAGCCCAACACATGGCTCTATCTCACAATCTTGAGATCATGACCTGAGCTGAAATCAAGAGTTGTACGCTTAACCGGCTGAGCCACCCAGGTGCCCCTAAACTCTTAAGTTCGACATTACTCTCTGCATTTTTAAGCATGTGCAGTAAAACTTCAGCACTGCTTTGGGGGGGTCGCCAACCCTGTGTCCCGCCCCACTATTGGGCAGGACACACCTGGGCACACCTACCAGTCCCACCATTGAGGTGACAGAATGGCACACATTGCTTCTGCAAAGAGACAATCTTCAGACAGTTGGTGGCTTTTTGGATCTGCATATCGTTGGTGGCCTGGGCAATTTCACGTGTGTTCTTAGAGTGAACATGAAGATCTGAACCTCTTGATTTGCATGATTTTGTAGTGTTTTCTGGGTCAAGGGAAGAGCCAACCATTTACAGAGATCAACCTAAGGCCACTTACGGGAAGAGGAAGGATACTGAATGTTTTGAAAGCATAATTCCAACACGTATTCGGGAAACACCCACGTGGATCCATCTTACTCTTGGGAGGGCCTGAATGCCCTGAACAACAGCGCTCGCTGAACTTGAATCCCTCCATAGGAGGAGGGCCTTACACCTCCCATGCAAATGCTTTGCAATCTGTAAAGTGTCCCATAAAAAAATAAGCAACTATTATTATTGATGCTGGGTTCTTATTCCACCTTTGGAGAGATCTGACATTTTTTTTTAATTTATTTTAATTTTTTTAATGTTTGTTTGCTTGTTTATTTATTTTGAAGAGAGAGAGAGAGAGTGAGCTAGGGAGGGGCAGAGAGAGAGAGAGATACAGAATCTAAAGCAGGCTCCAGGCTCTGAGCTGTCAGCATAGAGCCCGACGCAGGGCTCGAACCCACGGAAGGACCATGAGATCATGACCTGAGCTGAAGTCAAACACTCAACCAAGTGAGTCACCCAGACACCGCTCCCCATCTTTTTTTTTTTTTTTTTAATTTTTTAGATCTGACCTTTAAAAAAAAATTTTTTTTAATGTTTTATTTATTTCTGAAAGAGAGAGAGACAGTGTGAGCAGGGGAGGGTCAGAGAGAGAGGGAGACACAGAATCTGAAACAGGCTTCAGGCTCTGAGCTGGCTGTCAGCACAGAGCCCTATGCGGGGCTCGAACCCACAAACCATGATATCATGACCTGAGCCGAAGCCAGACACTTAACCAACTGAGCCCACCCAGGTGCCCCTAGATCTGACCTTCTAAAGAGCTGAATTTGCAGCCTGTGGCGCCCTTCAGCTTATCCAAAGCACAGCTCCTGTCCCCTCTCTTCCTTCCCTCCAGAGCTCAGCAAAGTGTCTTCTCCTCTGGTAAGACTCGGGACCTCATGGCATCCTGACCTGATCACTGGCCCCCCCACCCCCTCAACCCATGCCTGGGGCAAGCTCCCGTAGTTCTAATTCTCTCTTACCATCTGAGTCATGGAATTGACCCAGTATTCACCCAGGTGCTCTGATAGGGCAGGAGAACATTCTGTTAGCCCCTCCAACAGTCCTCCTAGACACAGACCATGTTCCCCTCTGTGTTGTTTTAGGTTCCACTCAACAGAGCTGAGATAGATTGGGGGAGCTCCCATTTTCTCTATCAAATGACAATGTGGGGGCAGCTGCTGGCTCAGTGGGAAGAGCGTGCGGCTCTTGATCTCAGCGTCGTGAGTTCGAGTCCCACGTGGGGTGTAGAGGTTACTTAAAAAAATGTAAAAAAGAAAAAAAAGAGTTAAAAACAAAAAAGACATCAGGGATGCCCAAGCATCCGGAACACTGCCCAAACTAAAAAGCCCATCTATTGTCTTTAGCAATGTTTTTTAAGCCCCAGCTCCTTCTAGAACCCAATCTTGTAGCCTGGCTGTCAGCAGTCTGGGCCTCCTAAGGGTTAGCATGCCAGAATGTTCCAAAGGGCACTGCACAAGGACCATCAAAAGCAGACGTGGGAGGCTCCCCAGGCCTTGTTAGCTGTCCCCAGGGAGAGCCGAGTGCCTGGAAGGGGTCCTTTCTTAGCCAGGCTCCTTATGACTGGGCTCTTCTCCCTGGCTTTCCCCCACTGCCAGGGATGCGGCCTCTTCCCCCACCTCCCTGGTATTCTCTTCCCCCTTCATGCTTGGGGCCAGAACAGCAAACCCCCTCACTGTTGGTTGTCCTCTGGCAAGTCATCAGCGTGCCAAACGCACTCCTTTCAGAAGCTGTCGTGACTGTCAAGGCCCCCGCAAGCATCCCCGCTCTTACTCTCGCCGGGCAGGATGGGCCCAGATGGGAAAGCTCTGAGGCCAAGAAAAGGAAATTCTTCTCAGGGGCCATGGGAAACTGTCAGGGGCCCTGAGGAGCAGCCTGGGCTCAGCAGGTGCTAGCACAGAGATAGGGCAGCGGGGGCAAGGACGGACTGGGAAGGGGATAGACTGGAGACTGGCTGGCAACTCCTATAATAGTCGAGGTGAGAAACCCAGGAGCAAAGTGGGTGGCAGAGGCGTTAACAAAAACAGTGACCCTGAGAGGCTGGGGAGCCACTGGGAGCGAGGGCCAAGGGGGAATGCCGTATGGACAACAGAGGATTCATGAGGGTGGGGATTATAATGCACCTTTGAGCGGGGATGATAACAAGCTGGGTCTGACCACGTGAGGCTGAGATGGCGAGGGTCCCGCAAGCAGACAAAACAGGCTGCCAGGTCCTTGGCTAACAGGTCGCTGGCCCAAAGTTAACCAGAAAGAGCACTCTGTGGATTGAAAGCCTGGGTGCTCAACATTGGATTCCCAGCCACACACCTCGCTCTCCCTTCCCCAAAGGGGGTGTCCTTGACCTTCTATTGAGTGGGTGCCCCTCTGCCCCACCTGGCTAGTCACTTGGGCTCGGGGCTATTCTCCCAGGGCTTTTGCTGAGCTACATGTTCAGCAGGAGAGTGAGACTCCCGCACATCCTTGAAACCATTAAAAATTAACTCTAGGGCTCTTGAAGAGCTAAAGAAAATCAGAGAATTTGTTTTGAAGATAAGAACATTAACTGCCTTTTTTTTTCATTCAGCATCTAACAACAGTTATGACTCAAGAGAATGGTTGTATTTCTCTCTTTCAAAAAAGGATAGGAAATCTTTTTTATGCACTTACCATGGAAAATGCTTAGCTTGTTAAGTTCCACATGCTGAAAGGAGGAACCCATCATGGCACTGGGGCCCCCTGCACACCAGGGCGGCTCACTCGGTCTGTTCTAATCCCCACACTGGGTGGCAGGTAATGGAGGGGTTCAGCCCCGGGGGTAGGGGTGAGGGGCAGAGCCTGGGGACAGCTTAAGTCTGGGGCTTAGCCAAAGTCTCTTGACTACACTGAAAAGCAAATAAAGCCTCTTCCAGACAACGGCTCTCTACCACACTAGCTGTGTTGGTTTGGGGAGATGAAGAGGGGGAACCAAGGCTCAAATCTGCTAGATGCTCTAGTCCAGAGGTAATCCAAGTGCAGTCCTGGACCAGCAAACCATCATCCCAGAGAACTTCTCAGAGCCCCCCTCCAGACCTACGGCATCACACGCTCCAGGGGCGGTGCCCAGCACGCTATAGCAGGCCCTGCAGGGGATCCGGACGCTTCCGAGAACCATTACTCCAGCATTTAGACCGTGTTTCATTCCAAGGAAAATGAGAAACCGTTCTGTGCCCAACTGGGAGGAAACAAACTCCAGGTGTCCCCAATTTCATTGGGAGGGTCAACATCAGGTTGAGTTCAAGGTGAGTGGCTCTACTGATTTTAATGTGGCAGTAAAGGCAACTCTTCTCTTTTTACTGCTGTGGAGCAAAGAGGACAATGCCTGCAGGATGGGGGTGGCTCTGGAGGGAATGCAGCTCGAACACGTCCGACTAACATCAGCTCAACCATCGGGAGCTGTACTTTTCTCAGGAGGGGACTCTGAAAGGCCCTATCACCACTGGTGGCCACTGCGTCTCATTCTGGGTTAACAGCCCCTTTCTCCTCCAATCCACCCTCTTCCTGCTAGTCTCCTCCACCCAAACGCCGCTCCCCCGCCGTGGGCTGCAGTCAGGAGGCCCAGACCCAGCAGGGCTGAGGCTCCACTACGCCCCCTAACTTGGGACATCTAAGACAACGGTTTTAAAATACAGCCCCGAGGGCGCCTGGACGGTTCAGCCAGTTAAGCGTCTGACTCTTGATTTGGGCTCAGGTCATGATCTCATGGTTGTGAGATCAAGCCTCAAGTGGGGCTCCACATTGAGTGTGGAGGCTGCTTGAGATTTTCTATCTCTCTCTCTCTCACTCTAATAATAATAATAATAATAATGTAGTCCTGTCTCTGTGACTCTCAAAGCTCAAACAGGATAGTGATGGCGACCACAGCTAAGCCAGAGCTTTAGTTGAGGCCATGCCAACCTGATTCTAGTGACTCAGCTAGACCTCAATTCCCCTCAATTTCCCTAGATACATAACAGACAAATAACTATCTAGTAAGTGCTCATTAAATGTCAGCATTCCTGGCCTGGAGAGAGTGAGCCCTCTGAAAGGGTGGGAGGAAGCATCCAGATGCTGGGATTCCAGCACCCACTGCCCTCCTACATCCAGCACCCCTCCCCCCCACCCCCTCCTGGAATCTTTAGTGCTTAGCAGGAGCTCAACAAATGGAGTAAATTGAAGGGTGAGAGGTGGAAGGAAAGAGACCCATGAATGTGTGACTCTGGCAAAGGCAGGATTGATCAGTGATGGTATTTGAAGGGGAAGGAAATTGCTAAACAAAACAAACCGTGTTTACTACCATGAAAGGAAGCCAAAACAGTAATCGGCTAACATGAAACACAGGAAATTCTGAAAAGTATGTAAAAAGGGCACTGGTTTCTTTCTTTTTTTCTTCTTCTTTTTTTTTTGTCTGACAGATTAAAACAGTTCAAAAACTTACTACTTTCCTCTCTAAAGATCTCATTGTCCTACACATGGAGATGTTCTGGGGACACCAGAATGTGGCACTACCTCACGCTTCCCCTCCCCCCACCCCATCGTGCCCTGCTCTCCTCTCAGGGGTAGAGGACCACGGCATCATTGATCCAGTCAGAACCAGTTGGTGCCACTGGTTAATAAATGGTTCTCTATCTGTGGCACAGAATGAGATGCCCCAGTGCTTACTATGACCGCAAGATGCTTGTGTCCTAGGCATGGTAAGACAAAGGCTCAAGAACTGTGGGGCAAATTGCTGCACAGGGAATGAAGAAACCACCAAAACTCTGTGTACATACTCTGGGTATAACTATTAATATGGACTCATCAGAATAAAGACAAAGGAAACTCTCAACTAAGAACAGGTTTCTTAGGTGACAGGATTATCATTGTTTTTTGTTAATATAATGTGGTGGATATGGACTTTGGAATTCATATATATATATATATATATGTGTAGTACACAGACACACAGACACACACACACATATATACTGTATATATATATACAGTACACATATCAGGTTACCAGGATCCACTGACCTTCCTCTGGAACATGTAACTTGCAGAAAGCCACTATTTTCGCCAGGATGTGTAAAGGTAAGAAGGGCACAGCCCACCTAAGGTCCAGTTATCCTGAGACTAGAAAGCCTGACAGTCAGGAATACGGATGGTGAGACCTGCCGCAGGGGACTCCAGAGGGAGGAATGGAGAAGATAACAGCTGAATGGAAGGAGGAATTCCCCCCCCCCCCACCAGTGGAGCTGTCCAACATGGGAAGAGATTGCCGAGCCCCCGGGCTCCTGACCCTGCAGACATCGGGGAGAGAGGTACTGAATAACCACCTACCTGCAGGAACTGGTGGGGCTTTGGTGCTTCCAGATATCACTTCTTCGCACTCCGTGCCACAAGGGAGATAAACACAGGTCAGTGGAGGATGGGAGCCTCAAACCTAGATCTCAGAGACTACACTGCTAGCCAACAGCTAGCAATCCAGTTAGTGCTTCTGGCCCCACAATTGGGCAGGATACGCCTGAGGCAGTCGGCGAGATCCTACTCCCTGCGCCTCCAGGGTTGGCTGCCTCCAGCCTTTTCATTCACCCTAAAAGCCCTACAAACATCACCATATTACACCCTTGCCCATAAGGGGGGAAGGCTGAGAGAGCCTCTCATTAAAGCAAAGAGGAAGAGAGGGTCTCCTATAAAAGCTCCTAAATTTCTTTATCAGAAGGAAGTTGACATTGTCCCATCCCGTCTCTAACTCTGATTCCAAGAGATCTATCTGGCCATCTTTTTCTTCAGAAATGATAGCCAAAGAAACAAGAAAGCAACAACAAAAAAGACTAACCTAAACATAGCTGGCAACAGTGAGGCAAGGAGACAAGCCAACCGAAATGAAAATGCGGAGAGCCTGCGCTGAGATGGTCAGAAGTACTTGGTCGTGCTTCCATATCCTGGCTCCTGTTACAGCCAACTTTTGTGTTTCTCCCAATTCTCTTCCTGCCCTTCCCAGCTTCCTATTTTAATTTTCTTCTTTCTCTGTTCACTATTATCTCAGCAGACAATGAATACAGACAACTGAGAAGCAGTGAAAACACTCAACCGAGTTGCCTGCTTGTGTCAGATTACCTGATCCCCAGGGAGAAAAGAGACTGACAGGTCCACTCAGAACGGGCCGCACCTCATTGTTACTGATTTCCTTATCTCGAGTCACACCCCACCCCCCCAATCCTAATGCAAATGCTCCCAATACTGTGACCAGCAGGAAAGGGAATGGGAGGGAGTTAGCAAAGGTCCCACCGAATGGTGGCTGGGCACCTGCCGTTACTCTGTGAAACACACAGACAAGCACAGTCGGAAAGAAAACCCACAATTTAAGTTTTGACCAAACTTGAGGTTACTTTCCAGCTAGTTTGGCCATGCACTTCCAGGAACTAACAATGAGAGGTGAAAACGGGATTCGAGATGATTTAAACCCGATCCCTGCTCCAAAGACCATTATACAACTGAGAGCAAGTGCCTCCATTCACACCCCCACCTCTCTAGTTACAAAGGGCTCAAAACTCCCAGATCCAAACCTGCCAGCATTCACAGAGAGCCTACTGTGAGACGCTCCAGGCCGGCCCAGGGACCGGGGCATTACAAGACCCTGTCCATGCCACGCTGTAGTGATGGAGAAAATAATCACACATTCAAACAAGAGAAAGCACAGTTAAACACAGTTCAAGGTAGTGATGTCGAAAAGGTCTGAGGAGC
Source organism: Hyaena hyaena (assembly GCF_003009895.1). NCBI lineage: Eukaryota > Metazoa > Chordata > Mammalia > Carnivora > Hyaenidae > Hyaena > Hyaena hyaena. The sequence goes on from NW_024081332.1 coordinate 433,442, forward strand.
TGGCCTAATATAAGGGTCCTGAGCAGGAATGGTGGGGTTGCTGAAGAATCCCTTGCCCCTGCAAGAGAGAACACATGAAAGTGGGGGGCAAGGTGGAGGCCTTTGAGAGCAGAGTGTGAAGAGGCCAGCTAGGCAGGAGTGGAGAATAAGGAGACAGTAAGGAGGCCACTGAGCTCAGATGTGACTCATAGGTCAAAGGAGAGGAACACGTGGTGAGCATACACGTCGTACACCAGCACAGTGGGGAAGGTCTGCTTTCAGAGTGGCCAACAGCCAGCTAGATGCGATGTCTGCACAGCTGCAGACCCTCGTACCCACCTGGGCAGCACCCCCTCTGTTTTAGGAGCTAGGAAACTCTGTTAGCACGAAGACTTTCATTACATTTCAAAATGGCTCAGTGGGTAGCCAAAACCAAGGAAGAATCCAAATGCTTATCAATGCATGAATGGATAGACAAAATGTGGCATATCCATACAATGGAATATTATCGGCCGTAAAAAGGAATGAAGCACTGACACATGTTACATGGATGGACCTAGAAAACTTTATGCTAAGTGAAAGAGGTCAGTCAGATGATTGCATGTTGAATTATTCCACTTCACACAGAGAAAGAAAGCAGATTAGTGGAACCAGAGGCTGCGGGGAAAGGAGGACGGGCAGGGAGTGCTGCTGGGGTGATGAAAATGTCCCAAACTTAGACAGTGGTGATGGTCGCACAACACTGTGACTATACTAAAAGCCACTGAGTGGTACCCTCAACAGGATGAATTTTAGGGTATAGGAATTCTATCTCTGAAGCTGTTATTTTTAAAAACTGACCTGAGAGGTGCCTGGGTGGCTCAGTCGGTTAAGCGTCCACCTTCAGCTCAGGTCATGATCTCGTGATTCGTGAGTTCGAGCCCCACACGGGGCTCACTCCTTAAATGCAGAGCCCACTTTGGATCCTTTGCCCCTCTCTCTCTGCCCTGACCCTGCTTGTGCTCTCTCCGTCAGAAATGAAAATGAACATTAAAAAAAAAAACTGACTTGATGGGAGTTTTTCTGAACATATTTGCTATTCCCCTATCTTCATATACAGGCATATTTGATGCAACTTAATCTTTATTAATAATTCAAGGTCACTGTTTCAATGATCAACCGATGGACACCCTATGCAATAATAAAAATATTATGCCCTCACTGAAGTACGAAGTGCTTCTCAATATCCCTGTGCGGCGCCCCTGTTTTGTGTCTGTCTCCCGCCTCCAATGCTCACTGCCAGGCTGCCAGCCAACACCTCACCGCTGTGGGGACATGTCCTCGCCCCCTCCCCACTGTGCCTCAGCTGTGCCTGTGCAGGTTGGTGCTTCTGTCAACGCTCAGAACACATCATTTCAATCAGGCACCTGGGTAAGGCCCCCTCTCCTGAGACGGAGCAGAAAAAGTGCCAGGAAGATCATCTTGTTATCTTTTTTTTTTTTTTTTTAATTTGAAAAAGAGAGAATGAGGAAGGGGGGAGAGAACAAGGGAGAGGGGAGGAAGAGAGAGAGAGAGAGAGAGAGAGAGAGAGAGACAGAGGGAGAGAGAATCTTAAGCAGGCTCCATGCTCAGCACAGAGCCCAACATGGGGATCGATCCCATGACCCCTGGGATGAAATCAAGAGTGGATGCTCAACTGAATGAGCCACCCAGGCACCCCATACCCTTGCTATCTTCACTCTCCTTTTGAAAGGGAGATTTATGTGACAAGTTTAATTTTTCTCTGGAAACAAGGTTTGTATGAGCAAAGTAGGGAAATTTGAATCTTTTTAAATCATGCTGGCCACATACTTATTAAAAATTGCTACTTAAAAAAGGGGGCTCAGTTGGTTAAGCATCCAGCTCTTGATTTTGGCTCAGGTTATGATCTCATGGTTCGTGGAATAAAGCCCCACAATGGGCTCTGTGCTGTCAGCACACGAAGCCTGCTTGGGATTCTCTCTCTCCCTCTCTCTCTGCCCCTACTATTCCCAGCATGCTCTTTCTCTCTCTCAAAATAAATAAGTAAGATTTCAAAAATGGTTTATTGGGCACCTCCTATATGCCCAGCACTGTTCAGGTGCAAAGACAGATCAGTGAACAAGCCTTGCGGGGTTGAAAGGGGAGGACGAGGCTGCCAAATGATGGTGGGAGGTATTATGAAGTAAAATAGAGCCAGGGAGGAAGATAAGACAGGCTTCGGTAGGGGCACTGCAGCTGCGACACGTGGTCAGGGAACTGGGGAGGTGACCGTTAAACCAGAGCCACACGGTTATGGGGGGAAATGTTCTCAGTGAAGGAAGCACAGAACAGAGGCCCTGTGACAAGCAAGTGCCAGGTGAGTTTGGGAGCAAGAAGTATGGATGGAACAAAGCATGTGAGGGAGCCCTCACTACTTCCTGAATGTCACTTCATTACCAGAACAATTTCACCTGGGACCTACCTGTCCTACAACTCCGCTGGGTGCTTAGCTGGACATACAGCTGAGCGTGACTTGAGGGTAGGAAGCACCATGTGAGTCACATGATGGATGTGGGACAAAAATCGGCCTTCTGGAGGCAACATCAAGGAGACATTTCAAACAGGCCTTGAGGGATAGCACTGTCCATCTCACTGGACGGTCCAGGAGACACAGGAGCAGGGAAGACCAACAAACTGGTTTCCCCAAGGTGCCTCCAGGACTCAAGTGGTAACAAAGGATGGATTTTGGAGCCAGAAGTGGAGTGGGGGAAGATACAGAAGGTTATTCCCATAGGGTAAAAACAGCAGCTACTGAGTACCAGTGACACTTGACGTGTCTCACTCCCCATGCATTATGATAATCTTGCAATAGCGACATCCCAATCCCCTCCCTACAGATGACAAGATGGAGACTTGGAAAGGCCAATGGTCCAGCCAGAGCTGCAAAGCTAGCTGACAGGAGAGTTTGACTACAAGCCCTGGTCAACCCCATGTCATCGGTCTTTCTATCAGTCCAATCATGCAGAATTGCTGTTCATCGACTATTTTTGAACTACAAGAGGGCTGTTTCCCATGGACCACACGGAGAGGCCTGGCACTCCGAGTATTTACCCACAACAGAAGCTCTGAAGGGTCTTGACAGGGGCAGAACTCCTCATGAATCCACTGCTGGGTCCAGTTAGTTGGGAGCACATACCCCAAGGTTTCTGGGCCTGGCTGTAGTCAGAGTCACCCTAGGATCCCTTAAGAGATTCCCAGTCCAGGGGGCACCTAGGTGGCTCAGTCAGCTAAGCGTCCGACTTCGGCTCAGGTCATGATCACAGGGTTCGTGGGTTCGAGCCCCACGTTGGGCTCTGTGCTGACAGCTAGCTCACAGCCTGGAAACTGCTTCAGATTCTGTGTCTCTCTCTCTCTCTCTGACCTTCCCCTGTTCATGCTGTCTCTTTCTCTCTCTCAGAAATAAATTAAAAACATAAAAAAAATCTTAAAAAGAGATTCCCAGTCCAGGCTCATAACATCCAAGAGTGAAGTCCAAGAATCTGCATTTTAAAACAGAATACCCCCACCTCACCCTGAATCACCCAGAATCACCCTACCCCACCCCACACATTCTGATACAATCCTTCCCCAAACTCTGAAAAAGCCACTGCCTTGTTATTCTTTGGCAAATGCAAATTGAAAAATCTATTTATTTTTTTTAATGTTTTATTTATTTCTGAGAGAGAGAGAGAGAGAGAGAGCAAGAACAGGGGAGGGGCAGAGAGAGAGGGAGACACAGAATCTGAAGCAGGCTCCAGGCTCTGAGCTGTCAGCACAGAGCCCGACGCAGGGCTCGAACCCATGAACCGTGAGATCATGACCTAAGCCGAAGTCGGACACTTAACCGACTGAGCCAACCAGGCACCCCAAATTGAAAAATTTAAAGGAGTGCATTTTCTGAGATGTTCATCGGCAGGAAAACCCAAGGGAATTCTGTCCACAGGCTGCCTGCCCATCGTTCTGCTGAGGCTCCAGTCCGGGAGTGACTGCAGGGGAGAGAAGAGAGTCTGTTCACACTCTCTCTGCCCTGCACAGGTGGGAAGGACTAATTTTCAAAACTCCACTCCGGGTGAGTTTCCTGGGCCCTGTTTTTCTTTCTTTGAGATGTTCATTGCTAAGATTTATTTGAGAGAGAAGCTGCTCAAGTTAGCAGACAGAGAGGTAAGAAGAATCAGAGAGAACTCTCGCCCTTTATGATAAGGGAAGTCTTTGGATAGCGGCAGAGGGGCAGTGGCAGAAGTGACCATGGAGGAACTACTGAATATACCCAGAAATTCGGGCTTGTTTTAGAGCAGAATCATGGCAGCCAGGCATGGCCCATGAATTGACACTCTCCACCATGAGCAGGGTTATTTGCTCCTTCAAATGTTTTTCTCTCTTTTTTATACTGCTCAATTTTCTTTTGAGGAATATATAGGATGCCCCTACCTCCTGCCCAAATTGATTGAATTCTATGGTTAGAGATTGCTCACTTTGTTGAAAATGCCAGACTTCATGCTTCTGAAAAACGAAGCCCACTTAGGGAACACATGGCCTCTGCCCCAACCATTAAGACGGATGTTGTCCCCACCCCGAAGGGAAGGGGGTATGGAGCATCTCCACCTGTGGGACCAAGGGAGCCCCGCCAGGGAGTTAGCTGCTAGCCCTTGGGACCTCACCTTCCTCCCTCCAAGATCCTTACCTTTCAAGTCTACCTTGTTGTGCTCTAGGTGGGCAGAAAGGTTTCGGCTACCTCAACTTTTAATTTCAATATTGTTCTTTTCTTAAATTCTCATCTTTCAGTGATCTCAAAGTGAGTTTAACTGACTATCTCATGCTCAGGTAGAACCAAACCATCCGCTAAAATATCCTGTCAGCCCCTTGCATTCCAAGCTAATGACTACTAAACAGGGAGCCTGTAGTTATAAATTCCAGTTTGCTCTGGAAAGGCCTGCAGAAGAAGGACCCAGACCAGAGCCGTCTGGCACTTCATGATGGGAGCTGGCTGTATTCCTCACTCAGCAAACCCTGCTGGAGAATGCACACAGCCACAGTGGGTGCCCAAGAGCAGACCAAAAATATAGTACAGGGTCCCTGCCCTCCCCCTAGTTAAGAAGAGGAAGCCTAGGGGCACCTGGGTGGCTCAGTCGGTTGAGCGTCCGACTTCGGCTCAGGTCATGATCTCACGGTTTGTGGGTTCGAGCCCCGCATCGGGCTCTGTGCTGACAGCTGGCTCGGAGCCTGGAGCCTGTTTCAGAGTCTGTGACTCCCTCTCTCTCTGACCCTCCCCTGCTCACGCTGTCTCTCTCTCTCTCTCTCTGTCTCTTAGAAATAAGTAAAACATTAAAAAAAAAAAAAAAGAAGAAGAAGAAGAGGAAGCCTAAGCACAGACACAATTAGAGAACACCACAATCTGCTTTCTCTTATTCACTAATCACTTATAGATTAAAAAAAAAAAAAACCAAGCCAGGAGGCTATATAATTACGTAACAAATGAATCGTGTGTGACTATGAGGTACACAGGAGAAAATGTGACAGCAGACTAATCTGGAGTTCAGGTCATCCAAGGCAACATTGTTAGAAAAGGGATTGAATGCTGCAAGATGGCGTCTGGAAGGGAAGTAGAACCACGCTAAGTGCAGGGAAGAGGTGGCGCTCAGGACTGAGAAGATATGAGGTCGATCCGTCTAGGTGAGGTCAGAGGTGGGAGGACAGGAGAATCAGGCAGGGAAGTTCAGGCCCCAGGGGTGAAGTGAAAGACAGCACTTGCTGCTTTTTCAGAAATGAACTTACAACATGATGGTGGTGCCTTTGGAAGATGGCACTGATACAAATGGGCAGGGTAAAGTGAGTGATGGAAATGGAGACAGGATGTTCTCTCAGCTTTCTGTCCTGCAATGGTGGCAACACACTCAGTTTCGAGAAGTACACTGGCTCAGTTGGTTCACCGTCAGACTCTTGGTTGCACCTCAGGTCATGACCTCACACTTCATGGGATCAAGCTGCTTGTCGGGCTCTGCACTGACAGCATGGAGCCCGCTTGGGATTCCGCTCTCTCCCTCTCTCTGTCCCGGGCTTGTGGTCTTTCTCTCTCAAAAATCAATAAGTAAACTTAACAACAACAAGAAAGAAGTAGATTTACAAACAGGTTTGAGGCCCTCCTCCTATAACCTGCCCAGGGTTGTAGCTCCTAAGCTCTGTCTACACCCAGACAGTCAGTGGATGATACTCTCGCTTGGCAGCACTGCAGTTCCCCCAATTCCCTGCACAGGCACCACATCCACTTGGGTTCACTGAGCCCCTGCAGGGACTGGGGTGGGCCTACCTAACTAAACCGTCCTTCCCCACACCCCACCCTATCTCAGTCTAGGGTCCCAACACCGGCTCACGGGAGCTGGTCTTGTACTAGGTCCTAGTTCTTACCACCCGGCAGCCCCACGTTGCTGGAATCAGCCAGGAGGGAAGCAGGGTGGGGTGTGTGGCTGCAGGTATGCAGCTAGGTGGTATCTCTGACTATAAAGGATAAATACCTCAGCTGAAAGCCTTAACCAAAGAAACTGGGGAAAACCAGCAAACAAAAAAATAAAAAGACACATGTGCACCAGTATCCCCAAAGCCATAAACCCCAGACACGGTAAGCACTGCTGTTCCATGTGGTTAGAGGAAGGAGCGTTCCCACTTAGTCAGATGTCCTGGGAAACGGAGAGATGCCAAAGACACAGTAAACACATGGCTTTGGGAGAAAGTTACCCCCTCAGTTTGGAGGGTGCCCTAGAATTTTTATCAAGTGTCCTCCCTTCTGCCATGGCTATCAGACCTCACAACGGCCCAGGCAGTGGAACGCCTCTCATCCCCATTTGGCATCTGGAAGCCGGGCCCAGCAGCACAGTCAATTCAGGGATGCAGGGAAGGATGAGAAGGCCCCCAGGGACCTCCCCGCCCACCAAGATATGACCTTTCCCTACAACTCAGGCCCAGCCAGGGCATCTCTTTATTCCCTGTCCTCTCACCCCCTATGAAGCTCTGGACCCCCAAGAGTTGGACTCTGCCCTTTCCTGCCTCTCTCTTACTGTCCTCCCTCCCCCCGCTTCCCAGCTCAGAGAAACACCCTAATCCCAAGCCTGGGGCACAGAATGCTGTGCCTAGGGAGCACGAGCATCACTCCACCTAAAACTCCGCTGGATGGGCTCCAGGTCCCGACTGGACCTTGAAAATGGCAGACATACCTAGCACGGGGTCCAAATGCTACACGGGCCTGGGGACGCCTCAAACCACTACCTCCAGCCTCGAGGCTGATGGGCTGTGCTTTGATGAACAACACTGATAATAATTCACTATACTATGTGCCTCACAACTGAGTTAAAAAGTAGTTCCGTCAGCAGTTCTGTATCGTGATTGTGGTGGTGGCTACACGAATCTCTGCAGGAGATAAAACTGCACAGAACTATACAAACACACACCCAAATGAAGGCGTGCGAACAATGGTGAGAACTCATCAAGGTCTGTAATCCAGTTGACAGTAACATATCATTGTCAAGGACCTGGTGTTAATACTGAGTTTCCGCTGTAGAAAATGTCACCGCTGGGGGAAACTGGGGTGAGAGAGATCCCGGGACTCTTAGGTACTATTTTTGAAACCACCTGTGAGTCTAATTATTTCAAAAGGAAAGCAAAAAAAAACCTCCACAGAATCCCCATAAACCTAATCATTGGGAATCAGACCATTTTCATACCCATCAGGACCCAGGAGCTGGCACCCACAACATTGTCCCAGGCCACCTGGAACGGATTCTGTGAGCCCAGCTTTCAAGCCTCAGCATAGGCAGCTCAGTCAGCAGTGCGAGGGTTGCCCATTTCCAGAGTGACCAAGAAGAGCACGTCCCAGTGCATCTGGCTCTGGGGGAAGTGGGGCCCCACTTACTCAACGGGGACTGACTGGTGAAGGCAGGGCTCGGATTTCCCAAGCAGGGCCCAACAGCACTGGAGGGCATATTTAAAGCCGGGCTTGTTCTAAAATGTTTACCTAATCCTTGATGTCTTTGAAAATAAGACAAGTGCAAGTCCACGTGAGTGCACACGCACACACACACACACACAGACAGACACACACACCCAGACACACACAAAGCTTAGCCCCAAGGAGCCCAAAATAAAAGATACAGATATCAACTAAATCAGTGATCGTCAAGACTGTAATCTAGAATTATCTCCATTTATAGGATTTAACCTACCCACTGGGGACAGGAAGGAGTTCTTACAAACACAAAACAAGGCTTCTTAACCTCTTTAATGCCGCAGACCACCCCTTGGCAGCCGGGGGAAGCCTGGAGACCTTCCGCAGAATGGCATTAAGTGCACAAATTAAATACACAACATTACAAAGGCAGCCAATTACAGTAAATTGCAGTTATCAAAATATTTTGCAATTTTTGCTATGGCAATATTTAATTAACACATTAAGTAAGACTTAGCCATAAGCCTCATCGCCACCTTAATTCTGCGGCAGTGATGAGGAAAGCAGTACTTGGAGACATCTACAACGACTCTGCCATATTGAAAAAAAATCCCTGCAGTTCCTATCGGTGGTAGTCACAGGTACTGCTCATGCCACTATGGTTTAGGGTCTCCATTCAAAATCACAGGAAATGCAAATTTTGAGTTGGTAAAAATGAAATGTAATTTTTCTCCCATCCAAGTGTTTGGAGCCTCCCTGAATTCTGTCTGCGATGGGCTTCTGCGAAGATCAACCTCTAGAGTAAGCAGGTAATATAGAACTTCCACGGGAACGACACAGGGCTTCCTCTGCACGCCCCGTCGCTCCCTACCGTGTTTACCAATGCTAATGCACGTACATTCCGAAGACCTACCGTCACTTCCATCACTGTCCTCCAGAGTACAGATGCATCCACTCAAACTGATGTCTAAAGTCAGCATGTGACTCTGGCCTTTCTCTCGGGCAGGGGAGGCCCAGGCCTCATTAGCTCACCTCTCTTTTCAGGCTCTGAGCTTCTGTCACTGTGAGAAAATCAGAGGAATTCTGTACCTCTCGGGGGGAGCCTGATCGTACAACACCATCCTCCAAGTAAAGCCAGATTCAGGAGAACAGATGTCAGTCTGTCAGCGAGTTAGTGCTGAATGCTGATAACCAACCAGCCCAGGGCACTGTGCTCTGAGCAATTTGAGGGTGCAAAGAAAAATATGTGGCTCTACTCAGAAAAAGCTGCAGTTAAGGTAGAAAGCTTGCATGGAGGGTGCCTGGGTGGCTCAGTCGGCTGAGTGTCTGACTCTCGATTTCAGCTCAGGTCATGATCTTGAGATTCTCTCTCCCTCCCTCTCTGGCCCTCCCCTACTCACATGCTATAAATAAATAAATAAATAAATAAATAAATAAAAGCTTTTTGTTATTATTTTAATGTTTATTTTTCAGAGAGACAGAGCACGAGTGGGGCAGGGACAGAAGACAGAGAGGACACAGAATCTGAAACAGGCTCCAGGCTCTGAGCTGTCTGCACAGAGCCCAACGCAGAGCTTGAACTCACAAACCACAAGACCATGACCTGAGCCAAATCGGTTGCTTAACCTACTGAGCCGCCCAGGTGCCCATAAATAAAATCTTCTTAAAAAGGAGAAAGCTTTGATGATATCAGTTATAGGTCGAATTGTAGAGGTCTCCAAAAAGCCCTCACCCTCTGTACCTCAGAATGTAACCTTAGAGATAGGGCCTTCACTGAAGGATCCAAGTGAAAATGAAGTCATGGTGGGCCCTAACTCAAAATGACTATTGTCCTTAGCAAATGGAGAAATCGGGACAGACACACCCAGAGGAAGGACAATGTGAAGAGACACAGAGAGAAGACAGTCATCTGAAAGCCAAGGAGACAGACTAGAGCAGAGCCTTCCTTCACAGCCCTCTGAGGGAACTGACCCTGCTGACAGACACCTTGATTTCAGACTCTCAGTCTCCAGAGCTGTGAGAGAAGACATGTCTGTTGTGCTAAGCCACCCAGTTTGTGGCAGCTGACACAGCAGCCCTAGCAAATTCATACAACATACGTATCAAATATATGGCCTGGGAAAAGGAGATTTTAATTCTGAGCCCATCACACTACATCTCCTTATGGAAAGAGGGATGGTCCAAGGCCAAGTCTTACGGAGGCTAAGACTGGGGGGGTAGACAGGGCTTAGGGAATTCAGGGGTGCGCTCCTGGCAACCTGCCCCCAGTCCTGGTCTTACTGGGGGGCCGTCACCTAAGCAGGCAGACATCTTTTTAATCCTTTCATTCAACTGTTCTGTGAGGCCTAGGGCAGTGGTTTACAAACTTGGCTGCGCATTAGAAGCCCCTGGGGAGCTTTAAGAAAATTCCACGCAAGCTTGAGCCCCACCCCAGACCAACTGAATCAAAATCTCAGGGAGTGGGGGTTGGGCATGAACATTTTCTAAAAGCTCCCCAGATGATTCTAATGTGTAGCCAGGGTTGAGAGCCACTGGACCCTATGACCTTTGAGGGCCTTTCCTTCTCAGAATTCGGCGAGAGTGCATCTTGTGTTTATCTTAGTGTTTCTCAGGAGCGTGCTGAGGCTGGCCTCGGGTCTGATTTCTTACAGGTCCAGTCTATGGCAGCCTTTTTTGGATATGAGTGGAGCAGTACTTCTGATGAGCAGGGGGGATGGTGGCAAAGAGGGCAGGGAGTTTAAAAAAAGGCCTTTCATTAAAACATCAAATTTAATAAGATTTGGTTAGGAAGCTCCTACGTGCCAGGAACTCAAAAAACGATCCAGAACCAAGTTGACAGCTATTAAAGTGAGGAGTACCACAACGGAGGTAAACAAGTGCAGGGACTCAAGCCACCCCCGCAGCAACAGAAAGGGCCAGCAGAGATCATCTCAGAGGAGAAGCCAGAATGTCTTCCGTGAGAACAAAAGAGCATGGGAAGGCTCGCTCCATGGACTGAAATGATTTTGTTCAGCTAGAAACACAGGAGACACTACATCTGCAGAGACCAAGAAAACATGAGAAGCACTGGTTTGGGAATCTGGTATTAACAAGAGGTAACCCAGCTGAGGTCTGTCTGACTTTGTTGCTCTCTGACCTCCCTACTGGGGCTGGCTTCCGCCTGCAGCCACGCCGCAGCCTGCAGACCCACTGCCCACGGTGAGGCGGCTCAACCCAGGCTATGCACAAACTTTGAAAGGGGAGCTTCTAACAAATACAAGTTCCGGGGGTCCTAAGTCCTAGAGATTCTGGACATGGGGGTGGGGCATGTGCGCTTTCAGAAAAAGGTGGGGAGGGGAGCTCCAGGGAATTCAGATGGGCCGCTATTTCTCAACCTTTGGGGTACCTCACAGCTTCAATTTCCACACTTCTGTTTCCGCCAGGGCTATGCCCCACCACCGGCTTGCCCCGCCGGGCCTCCTAGTGGGACCCTCAGCCTCTGTCTCCCACGTGGGACTGCTCACCTGACTCCCAGCCCAGGTTCAGGCTGGCCACCAGGAGCTTGAGTTCCTATAAGGACACAGCCAGGCCCAGCCCCCTTTCAGCTTTGGCTGCTACTCTCAGGCCAAGGCCTTGATAGCAATCTGGCCAAGGAGCCAACCCAGAGTGCAGGCCCCGTAACAATTTAATCACCACGAATGCTCGGCCCACAGTGTGGAAAATCGTTCTCACCCTTTCACATGGACTGAACATGTACAAGAGTATGAATGGGGACATCTCTATGTCCCGTGTGCTTCATGTGTTCACCTGGCCCCCCAGACTAGAGACCACCACCCCAGATGGTCATCTTCTGAAGGGAACCACCTGCTACCAGGAGGCAGGAAGGGCCCAGGGGGGGGCTTGGAGCTCAGGGGACCGGCCCCACCCACTCAGGAGCACCTCCCCTCAGCCTCTCGCCACCTGCAGGAAAACTACATACACATCAACTTCTGTTCCCCTCCCATGAGGGCCAATTACTTCGAGTGAATCCATTTTAAAGACTTTATGTAGCCTAAAATGTACCCTGAGTTCTTTCAAGCCTCCAAACTGCCTGAGAATCTGAAATTTTACCAGGATATTGGTACCTGCAACTTACCCTGGACATTCTGGAGTCAACCCTTCACTACACGGGAAGTGCGGGAACGGACTTGAGCAGGCTGGGGAAGCAGATTCTTTCTGAGAGCAAGGTGGGTGGTAAATCCTTTGCTAGAAGGACACGGGCGGGGCGCCTGGGTGGCTTAGTCGGTTAAGCGTCCGACTTTCACTTAGGTCATGATCTCGCGGTTCGTGGGTTCAAGCCCCACGTCGGGCTCTGTGCTGACTGCCAGCTCAGAGCCTGGAGCCTGTTTCAGTCTGTGACTCCCTCTCTCTCTGACCCTCCCCTGCTCACGCTGTATCTCTCTCCTAGAAATAAATTAAAAAACATTAAAAAAAAAAAAAAAAAAAGGACACGGGCATATTCCCCACAACACGCCCAGCAGGGGGATTCAGGTCTATGGGCTGATGGAACATACATCTGGTCCTAACTCTTCCATACAGGCAAGGGGAGCCCAGACGGACCTCGACGACCACCCTGGTCCTACACCAACTCGACAGGAATGAGTTACGGGTTCTCGCAGATACTTGTAAATGATCTTCAGGAACAAAATCAAGCCTTTTAACTTATTTTTTTAAAGATGTACCAAAACTTCAAAACTAAAACATGGGCTCAAAACCACTGCCAAGAGTTTCCTGTGTACTTTTTTCAACTCCTCTTTCTTCCTTGAGCAATCTCTAGCTTAGGGCTGTTGTTATTGACAGCATTCCTTTACCCTTAGAATTCATCCTTGTCTTCTTATCACACATAGTTTTGAAGCACTGGGCTAAGAGAAGTGCTTTTATTATAAGCAGGAAAACGGGGATGGAACGGATAAAAAACGTCATGCTGTAGACATGGCCGCGGCAGGTGGGGAGGAAGAAAGCTGGGTTAACACTGTCTCGTCCATACTGAAGGAGGACCTTCAGTGAAAGCTCAGTGTGGCCAGGATAGAGAGGACAAAGGATGGCTGGGCTGCTTTCCAGAGAGTGGACTTGACTTTCGTGTTTCTCTCTTATACCAGTATGGACCAGTGAAATCTCCGGGAAGATGTCTGTAACTTGGCCAACAAATCCTTAGGAAGAGAGCTGGTGACAGAGGAGTGGTTGCCAGGGCAGGGGGATGGGAGGGCACTCGCAGAGGGGTGGCACGGAGAGTTTTTGAGGATTTGGAACTGCGGAAGTGGCCACAGGAATCTATACATTAAAATCCATAAAACTATATACCAAAAGGTGCATTTTCCTGTTTATTAAATTCTTTTTATTTGAAAAGTAAACCAAGCCAAGTCTTTAGGCAGAAGGAGGCAAGATTTGGCAGAAGACAGGACATGCAGCTGACGCCCCTTCTCTCTCGTGTGATGGTGTCGCAGGGCTCGGCCGGGGCCCATGCGCTTGCTCAAGAAAGCTCTTTGGGCAGGTGGGCTCTGCAACCCGAGAACCAAGGGACCGCCGTGGGAAGAGGAGTGAGCTGAGCCAACCAGCGAACAAGAGAGACACACTGGGAGAAACCGAGCCAAGAAGGACCTGGTGAGGGACAAAAGGAAACTGGCCCGGCATGGCAGGAGGAGGCTGCGGGGACAGCTCGGCCAGCAGGACACCCGGGTTGGGACCAGACGTGCTCTGAGGAGGGAAACCAGTTGTCCCACTTCTCCTTAAGCATTCTCCTGGGCCTTGGGCCGAGAAGGCCTAAATATGACCTTTCGTTTCTTCTGGGCTTCTCCTCCCATCTCTGAGGTCCAAAGGCTTACCCTTACCCCCAAAACCAGCCAGAGGGCCGGCAATGACATGGAAAACAGAAGGGATGCCCGAGCCTGTCTGCCTTCGTACTCCAACACATCTTCCAACATGCAAGCAGCCAGCTATGCCCTGGTCTCCAGGGCTCCTTCTGGAGAGGACATCAGTGACCAAAATGTAAGGAGTGAAGAAAAGCCAAAATGGGGCAGGCATCTGCCTAACTGGTCCCAGAGCTAACTCTTACGAGGCTGCAGGTGGACCATACAAGGGGCAAAGTGCATCTCTCTGGACCACAAAAGGGGCCCAGGCTGGGTTCCTGAAGGTCAGAGATTGGCCCAAGCACACTCAGGGAGTCGGGGCAGCTCCAGGAGGTGCACACCAGGCCCCAGGACCTCCCGTAAAGCCCTGAGAAAGGACGACAGGCCACAAGGAGCTGCAGAGGCTGTAGAAACCCCAGGAAGAGTTTCCTGTCTCGAGCGCCAGTCTCTCTCATTCCAGGAATCCCCTTTTTCCTGAAGCTGGCTTGCTGTTATTTATTTATACAAGGCTGAACCCCACCTTCCAGGGCTCGGCAAAGCCCTCCTGCACCACAAAGCCCGATTGTGCTTCCACATCCTCACAGCCAGCTCCGGGACAGAAACTCGCCTGAGGGAAGACAGTCTGTACCAGAGATGGAAATGCAGTCAGATTTAAACGCGCGGTTCTTCAATAACAGAGATCTTTGTTGGGATGGAGAACAACCTTCTCACAGACAGAAAGGCGTGCTGGGGGCTCCAGCCGATCTCGGGGCCAGGAGGCCCTCCAGCAGGTGAGCTGAGGCTATTTGGTTTTGGACCATCTCCAAAAAACCAGGCCTCACCGCGGGACTGGCTGAGGGATAAATCAGCTTGTTATTCTGCTCCACTCCCCACTTACAGAGAGGCCTAATAACATTTTATTAAAGCAGGACACACAGACGAAAGATACATCGATGATAGAAAACCCCAGATTTTTTTTCCCCAAAATGAGATAAACTATCATCCCCCAGAACTATTCTGGTTGAAACAATAGTTATTTTGGCAACTCAGAACACTGGGATTTTTCTTAGGGCTTTGCAATGCAGGTTTTTCTCTCTGCCCCCTAACCTCTCTCAGTAAAAAGTTTGGTCAGAATTTTTTTAAAGTTAATTTATTTATTTTTGAGAGAGAGAGAAAGAGAGAGAGAACAAATGGGAGAGGGGTAGAGAGAGAGGAAGAGAGAGGGAGAATCCCAAGCAGGCTCAGCGCTGTCAGTGTGGAGCCTGATGCAGGGCTCGAACTCATGAGCAAGAAGATGGTGACCTGAGCTGACTGAGCCACCCTGGTGCCCCTGGTCAAAAAATATTTTTAAGCAGGTTCATACCGCCTCACAACACACCTGCAAAGTGCTAAAACAGCCCATGGGAAGTCTGGATCTTGGCACTCTGGACGGGTTTCACCTTTACACGGAATCATCTAGACAGTCTCCTGGACACCAAACCCAAAAGCATAGAGGGGTCCTGGAGGGGAGCGGGTGGCTTATGTTTAAGGCACCCACTGCCGGAAGGATAAAGGAGAAAAATGAAGTCTGTCCACTGCTCAGTTCCTCAGTGCGGCTGCAGGGACGAGGCTGAGGGAGGGCTCTGAGTCGCTGTCACGGACCGGACCCCACTTCCTGCCAGTCTCCCAGCCGCTGTCCACATCTTCGGCCCACACTGCCGGTGCACACTGAGCTGTGCGGCTGGCTCCTCGCTTATCCCTGGAGGCACCTAAAGCTGATCTCCCTAGAAGAGAGCTCCTCACCCTCCTTCCTTCCCACAGCACGCTTGCTTTCCTCGTGGTCTTCCAGGCAACATTCTGACAAGTTCCCCAGCCTCTCTCGGTCACAGGAGGCAGCTCTAAAGCTGTGCTCCTTGCCTACACAAATGATGAGTAGTTACCACTAATTGCCCCTCACCTCCTACTAACCCCAGGACCTCCCCTGAGCAGGGAAGGAGGAAGCGAGGAGGGAAGGCCGGAAAGCCAGTCAGGGTCTCGCCCACCCTGCCTCACCCAGCTCGCCTGGGCCGGGCCTGTCAGGTGCAGGTGGGAGGCTCTCCACCCAGAGGCCGCCTCCTCAGTGCCGAGGGATCCGCGGCTCAGGGCTTCTTGCAGACAAAGCTCTGGCACCGGTGACCATTTCCAAACTGCAGGCTTCGAATGCAGCCCCTGAGAGGAACTCCGCAGGTCACCCAGTTCAGCGTCTTCACTGTACGTGCCACGTCCCTCAAGCTCACACAAGCCATCAAGCGTGGCCCAGTGGGAGGCAGTGCCGCTTCACGGGAGCCGGGCGAACCTGGGTTCTATGCCAGTCCCTGCCCCTGGATTGTTTGGTGGCCTCAGACAAGTCTGGTTTCCTCTAGAATAAAGCAGGCATAAGCACAGTCCCCACAGGGTCATTCCAAGGATTAAGGAGGGACTGTATGCAATCCTTCTCAGGGACACAGAGAACACTCCGAGAATAAAATTGTCACCACCGCAAGAAGCACTATTTGGAGGGAAGAGAGGCTCAAGGACCAGTCCCCCTGTGCTTCTCACCAGCTCCATTAAACTAGCAAGTCTCTTCACCCCTCTGGGTTCAGTTTCTTCAACTGCAACTAAAATCCAACTAGCATCTCTAAGGTCCATTCTTAAATGTTTTAAATGTTTATTTATTTTTGAGAGAGAGAGAGAAAGAGAATATGAGTGGGAAGGGGCACAGAGAGGGAGACACAGAATCCGAAGCAGGCTCCAGGCTCTGAGCTGTCAGCATGGAGGCTGACGGGGGCTCAAACTCACGAACTGCAAGATCATGACCGGAGCTGAAGTCAGACGCTCAACCTACAGAGCCACTCAGGTGCCCCTAAGGTCCATTCTTAACACACACACCACACACTCACATGGTTTCTTTCCTATATGTGCATAATACATATCTATACCCCAGAGCTTCTCAAGCACAGCACAGTGGACATTGGAGCAATGTAATTTTTTGTTGTGAGGAACCATCCATCAGTACATTTGGGGGCGCCTGGGTGGCTCAACAGGCTAAGTGTCCAACTTCGGCTCAGGTCATGATCTCACAGTTCGTGAGTTTGAGCCCCACGTCGGGCTCTGTGCTGAAAGCTCAGAGCCTGGAGCCTGCTTCAGATTCTGTGTGTGTCTCTCTCTCTGCCTCTCTCCTGCTCATGCTCTGTCTCTCTGTCTCTGTCTGTCTCAAAAATAAAATAAAACATTAAAAAAATTTTTTTAAATGATGTTAAGCGCATCCCTGGCCTCTACCCACTAGACGGTAAGAGTATCCCCTCTGAGTTAGAACAACCAGAAATGCCTCCGGACCTTGTCAAAATTGCCTCAGTGAAGAACTAGCCGTGTACAAACACACGCACGTACACGTGCATATTTGCACACACATGGAATCCTATGACACCTACACTGGTAGTGAATTGCTAAGCAGGGTGAGAACAGAGGAGCCACATCTGCAGGCACAGGGCCCTTGCAATGTGCTCACAGAAACTCTGCAGGGACGGAGACACACACGGGACTTCGGAGTCTTTCCATCTGTGAAACAGCTACTGCGCCCACGACGACTGCCTGCAGACGTAATTTGACTTGCACGTATGGAGTCCTATTTAGGGCATAATAACCCTGCCAGGCCGAGCTTCCCAGGTCCAGGCGAAAGTGTGCTCAGGAGCCTGGCCCGGGGGAGCAGAGCACAGGGCTTCTGTGTGCTCACTCCCTGCACACTCACCTTGAGCACGCTTGAGGAAGAGGAAGCTGCCCTGGGGCAGCAGAAGGCTGAGGACCATTCTTCAGGGAGAGGGCAGCTCGCCCCGTGCACGCTTCCCTTTGACCTGATGTGTTAGCGGGTTTGACAAAACCTCTATTGTCCCAGTTCGGAAGAGCTAGTGGCACGGTAGGCAAGGCTTGCGTACACAGACCTGCGACCATGTGTCTCCCTGACTGCCTACCCACTTGCTAATCTAAGTACAAATGAAGTACTTAGTAGTACTTAGTACAGTAAGCCTGAAGGTGGAGCACAGGTAAGCGGAGGAGGGGAGGTGAGCATCTACCTTCAAGAGCGGTCTGTTTACCCCAAGTGTTTAAAAGCAAGAATCCTGAACTCCCTTTCTACCTTAGTATGACCTATTTAACATTTGTTTTTAATTTACTCACGATCATAATATTCACTAAGGACCACATTTAAGCCAAACTTGAACCTGAAAACCAAGCTGGACTGTGTTCTGCCTGCCTTACTTAGCGTACAAAGGGGCATCTGATTTCGCCCTCCCCTAACAATCTGGAACACCAGCCCCTACTTGTGCAATGAGCGCTGTTAGAAAGCTCTGTTAGAATAGGCGGCAGCCAGGCCGTGGGGAATCCGGGCCGTGGGGAATCCGGGCCGTGGGGAATGCGCCCCAGGTCGCAGATCAGGGCAGGAAGGCTCCGCTCCTGGCGGCCTCCCTTGTGTGCCCCAGAGACAACTATTTCGGGGATGGAGCCTTGTAACTTTAAATCCCTGCTAGCTGGATGCGTGGAGTAAAATAAGTTGAATTATGAAGAACTGCAGATCTCTAGTTATTCACGCCAAAAATGAAGTACCGAGAATATAATGATAGCAGAGACCCATCCGTGGTACCCAAAGTGGGTTCTGTGGAACACCAGTCCCAGAAGGTGCCACTTGGAAATGAAGGATTCTGTGGTTCCTTCATTCATCCAACAAATACTTATTTTTTTAAGTTTATTTATTTATTTTGAGAGAGAGAGAAAGAGAGAGAGGGAGAGAGAAAGAGAGAGAGCATGAGACTGGGAGGGACGGGGAAAGAGGGAGTGGGAGAGAGAGAAGCAGAGGAGGAGAGGGGGGAGGGAGTGGAGGAGGAGGAAGAGGGAGACAGGAAGGAGAGGGAGAGAGAGAGAGGGAGGGAGGGAGAGAGGGAGGGGGAGAGAGGGGGAGAGAGAGAGAGAGAGAGAGAGAGAGAGAATCCAAAGTAGGCTCCCCAGTGCAGAGCCCAACGCAGGGCTGGATCTTAGGAACCATGAGATTATGACGTGAACCAAAATCAAGAGTTGGACACTTAACCGACTGAGCCACCTGGATACCCCCACCCAACAAATACTTATTGAGGGTTTTCTAGATGTTTGGTGCTATAACTAAAATAAAGAACAAGACAGAGCCACTCCCTGACTTCTTCCCTAAGTTTAGGATCCAGAGACAAGTATCAGATGACTGCTAGGCCACCTATTTACTAACCGTAAAGGGAGTGCACACACAGGGAGCTGAGAATACACAGCAAGGAACCACATCTGAGTCTGGGAGGCAGAGCAGGAGGGGAGACTTACGCTGGCGGGGCGGGGAGAGGGAGTATTCTAAACATAAGGCCAGCGGAATCCTGCATAATACACTCCCTTATACGAGATTCATGGTATACACTGGCCTGTTAGAGGCCTCAGAAGTCCTGCAGAAATACAGCTGAGCACGTCCTACCTATTAACATCCCAAGGATGTTACTCTGGGAAATGCTGATAGAGGCACTATTGTTCTCATAGCCTACAAGAACCTTCCGTATAAAACAAAAGCTCTTGTTCATATAACTGGAAAACTATGTGTCCTCTCAGAACGGCCAAAATACCTTGGAGTTGCTATGTAATTCTAAAGTATTTTCCTTGGCACAGACCTATAAAAACATATGGCTTCCACAACTGCTGACACACTCCCAGTATCACAGATGAAGAAAAATCCACAGCTACAAACCAGCAGGCCAGATTCAAAGGTCTACCTACAGCACAGACATCTGCTTTCTTTTTTAAAAGATGTATGTACGGCCTCGATACAGGGATGAATTGAGAAAACCTTCAAAAATGTAAAATACAAATGATCAACCACTGATGAGCAACTTATCAAAGATTAAACCCTCAAAGATGCCAGATGGGAACAAAGATTGCCCTTGTTAGCCTAAAATGTCTGGGAGGAAGACAGATTTGCTGTTTATTATATGTGATGCATAAAGAAGGAAATGTAAATAAACAACAAATACTCACACATGTGCAGATTTTGTATACAAGGCACTGTGCTAGGGGTGACAATGATCGAAAGGGATAGATGATAGCCAGGGTCCATATGAATTCTAGAAGGGCAGCAATCCAAAACTGAGTATCAGTAAGTGCCCAAAGAATGGTGTGGTATAAAGACCAAATTTTACAGGGGCTACTGGGCACGTGAGTGGCTCAGTGGGTTAAGCGTCCAACTCTGGATCTCAGCTGAGATCTTTTTTTTTTTTTTTTTAATGTTTTTTATTTATTTCTAGGAGAGAGAGAGAGAGACAGCGTGAGCAGGGGAGGGTCAGAGAGAGTGGGAGTCACAGACTGAAACAGGCTCCAGGCTCTGNATTTATTTCTAGGAGAGAGAGAGAGAGACAGCGTGAGCAGGGGAGGGTCAGAGAGAGTGGGAGTCACAGACTGAAACAGGCTCCAGGCTCTGAGCTGGCAGTCAGCACAGAGCCCGACGCGGGGCTCGAACCCACGAACCGCTAGATCATGACCTAAGCGAAAGTCGGACGCTTAACCGACTAAGCCACCCAGCTGCCTCATCTGAGGTCTTGATCTCAGGGTTGTAAGTTCAGGCCCTGCACTGGGATCCACAATAGGCATGAAGTCATCTTAGAAAAAAAAAAAAAAATTTTTTAACAGAGGCTATGGAGGTCCTGAAATCCCAGAACTGGTAATGCTAATAATGAGTTTACCTTAACAAAGCCCTTACTGTACCAGACCTTGTTCTCCCTGCTCGTATAGAACCTTATTTAATCTTTGCAACTATGAGGTAGGTCCTAGGAATATATCAAAATATGGCCTTGGGGTTCCTGGGTGGCTTAGTCAGTTGAGCGTCCGACTTTGGTTCAGGTCATGATCTCACAGCTTGTGAGTTCGAGCCCTGCGTCGGGCTGTGTGCTGACAGCTCAGAGCCTGTAGTCTGCTTCAGATTCTGTGTCTCCCTCTGTCTGCCCCTCCCCCGCTCACACTCTCTCTCTCTCCTAAAAATAAATAATAAACCATTAAAAGAAAATATGGCCTCAGCCTCAGCATTCAATGGAAATCTGTTATTTAGCTTCAGCTGAAATCTTCAGAAGGCGTGAACTTCTGCCTAATCAATGATCATGTGGTCACAGGGGTGACCAACATATTTAAGCAATGTAAAAATGTGAGAAATTAAAAAATGAAGCATGTTTGGATTCATCGTCATTATCTGAACATGCCCTTTCAAAAACAGGTAACCATTCTGCAAAGTTTAGTAGAAATCTCCTTATGGGCTTTATCTCTCGAAATGTTATCAGTTGGCAGAACTGTTATTTTTTATTGGAAGAATATAATAGAAGCAAGAAACATATTAATCTTTCATGGCAAACAATTACAATGTACAACTACAATTATTAAATAGGATTAATTAACTGCATTACTAACATTAAAATTACATTCAAAAAGAACAGTAGGGACGCCTGGGCAGCTCAGTCGGTTAAGCATCTGACTCTTGATTTCAGCTCAGGTCATGATCTCACACAAGGTGGGTTCAAGCCGCGATTTGGACTCTTTCTCTCATTCCCTCTCTGCCCCTCCTCTGCTCTCTATCTCTCTTTCTCTTTCTCTCAAAATAAATAAACTTCAAAAATTTTTATAAAAAGAGAACAGTATATACTTTTCAAACAAGTGTGTATAAATGTTTTAAATTACAATAAGCATTCCACTACTTCTAAACTCTATGGAATTGTTTGGTGTGCTTATAACATTAAATAGAATAACCTTTTAAAAAAGAGTTTAGGGGCGCCTTGGTGGCTCAGTCGGTTAAGCGTCCAACTTTGGGTCAGGTCATGATCTCATGCTCATGGGTTGGAGCCCTACATCAGGCTCTGTGCTGACAGCTCAGAGCCTGGAGCCTGCTTCGGATTCTGGGTTCCCCCTCTCTCTGTGCTCCTCCCCTACTCATATACACACACATGTGTATTCTCTCTCTCAAAAATAAACATTTTTTTACTTTAATTTTTTTTCTGAGAGAGAGAGAGAGACAGTGTGAGCAGGGGAGGGTCAGAGAGAGAGGGAGACACAGAATCCGAAACAGGCTCCAGGCTCTGAGCTGGCTGTCATTTTAGCTGTCAGCACAAAGCCCAATGCGGGGCTCGAACCCATGAACCGTGAGATCATGACCTGAGCCGAAGTCGGACGCTTAACCGACTGAGCCACCCAGGTGCCCCCCCCATTTTTTAAAAAATTTAAAGAGTTTAAAAAAAAGGGGGGGGGCACCTGGGTGGCTCAGTCGGTTAAGTATCCAACTCTTGATATCAGCATTGAGCCTACTTTAAAAAGTTTAAATAGAATAATCTTTAGAAACTATATATGCACCCTTAGGGGTACCTGGGTGGCACAGCTGGTATGGCATTCCACTCCTGATCTCCACTCCGGTCATGATGCACAGTTCGTGAGATCGACCAAGTCAAGCTCTGCAGTGACAGTATGGAGCCTGCTTGAGATTTTCTCTCTCTCTCTCTCTCCCTCTCTCTCTCCATCTCTGACCCTCCCCTGATCATGTTTCTCTCTCTTTCAAAATAAACTTAAAAAAAAAAAGAAATGAAAAAACAAGCTATATGCACCTTAGCATTCAGGCTATGGTCTCTAAAAAACATAGTTCACTAAAAGGAATCAGAGCTCCTTCTAGAAATAGCTGGTCTGGGTTGGGAAGCGCACAAGATGAATCTGGAACATCCTGCCCCAACAGTAAGCAGGGAAACAGCAAAGACCACTAGGATTGTGTCCAAAGAGGCTCCCACCAGCTAACAATGGAACAATTTGAGTATCAATGAAAATAATATGTATAAATGGATTGAAATAGGTTGAAATCCATGAATTCACAGTCTTTTAAAAAATAATCGTGCTCCCAGCACAGAGCCTGTTTGGAATTCTCTCTCCCTCACGCGCTCTCTCTCAAAATAAATAAGTAAACTTTAAAAAAGTATTTTAAAATAGCGCAAGAAAACATCCACTTAGTAAGATATTGGTTAAAAGTCTTGGCCGCTAAACATCTTAATAAAGTTGTAATAATACTATAAATTATTTTGATGAAATTAGTCATTTCTTTTTATATCCCAGAGATTCTATGATGCATTTAGTTTTAGTCCCCTACAAACCCTAGTTTTAAAATGCAGTCTATTCAGCCGAAATGTTAATTCAGTAACCTTCAAATACACCATTATCCCCGTTTTGCCGAAGAGCCCTAGGGCCACAGGGGCACAGAGCCAGAGCACGGCTGGGGCTTGGGCTCAGATTCAAGGCGAGGACAACTGTGGCCAAACTCAAGTCCCAGACCCTTCAGCCGATTGCCTCCCTCCCTCCCGGAGGGAAAAGGAGCGGTCTGTCAGTGGGGTGTGCTCCTCTATCCCTCAGGCCTCAGGCTGCTCTCCACATAAGTTCCCCCTCTCCTCGTTCAATGTCAAGCAAAAGCAACTACTTCTTAAGGGGCTCTCCCAAACTCCGGGTGCTCTTGCCTTCCCAGCCCCTCCCTGCATTAACTCTCCTTAGGAGGGTCTGGGAACACCCCTGATACCATGATCCATTTCCTTCTCCAAGCCTCAGCCCCGGCTCTCTCCCTGACAAGCATTTTACAACACAAAAGCTTACGGTGTAAAGGGTATTGTGTCACAGTCATCCTCTAATACTCTACCTCTCCTCTGTGGATTCCTCCTAGAAAGCAGTCAAACAGATAAGCAAAGAGTATATCCAATATACACAGAAAATAATATTCTGGGGCGCCTGACTGGCTCAGTTGGTGGAGCGAGTGACTCTTGATCTCAGGGTTGTAGGTTTGAGCCACACGCTGGGTGTAGAGATTGCTTGAAAATAAAATCTTAAAAAAAAGAAAGAAAATGCATACATGTACACGAAAGTGGGGGTGGTCAGGAGTAGGAAGTAGACAACAGACCAAGTCAACAGATGCACATGACGATCTTCCATATCGTGGTATCTAAGAAACCAAGTTTACCACCTCAAGATGTGAGAAGGAAAACACAAGGGGGATTGGAGGGAACAGATTAAATGGAGCTGCAGAGCGGAGCAAAGCAAAGAAAGATGGAGAACAATGAACTCCATCTCTGACACTATAAAGAGACCAGCCATTAAAGCTCTGACCACCCCAGGCTGAAGCAGGGATTAAAGTGCCTCCTACGTGAAAGGGCTGGAAATGCCACCGAAAGGAATAAATGCAGAGACGTTACTCCTTGCTCATCTCTTACTTGTACACACTTCTTTGTGAATTATTCCGAATGGCGTTTTCACATTAACTTGGCTGCTAAGTCTCGGTAGAGGGACACTCTAGGACTGTGGCTGGAATGATGGCTCTAACAACACTTTGCAGACAGGTGACCCTGGCGCCTCACTTATGCTCTATCGCAGCTTCCTCAGGGATAAAAGAGAGCTTCTAGTAGAAGACATGCAAGCGTTCCATGCACTAACAATGGTCTATAGGCTGGGTTTTTTTTAAACGCTGATGTTTAAATATTCATGTTGTCAACATTCAACAAATGTCTGTGAGTCACTTACCATGAGTCAGGTGCTATGGTTTAATAATGAAGTATTTTGAGGTGTACTGTCCCTGTAGCACTGCCTTCTGCGGGGCTCACTGTAGACCCCCCGGAGCAGTGGAGAGAGTAAAGCCCAGTGATGCAGCTGAGTGAGCCCTAGTTCTGCTTCCCGCCTTCCTAACTGTTTGATCCTGGGCAAGTTCATGATCTTCCTGAACTTGTGCTCCTCACAGGCGGGGTGGGCTGCGCCGGATGCTCCCTTCCAGCTCAGGGGGGCTACAGGGTACCCAGGCAGAGGGTCCTTGCCGAGGAATCACAGGGAGGAACACCCACCCCACCCCTAGCAGGTATGTGTTATAAATCTATCTGACCTCAGTGACCCCAATCTATCCTTTTTGCAATTTATGGAGAAAAATGTGGTCCCAAACATCAGAAATCACAACTGCCAACAAATCTGGACTTGTAAACTAATCAGCTTTTCTTACCATTGATTCCTACTTCTTTTTTCTTCCTCATTGTTAGATCCAATTTTTTTCTTTTAAAGTAAGCTCTATACCCAATATGGGGCTTAAACTTACAACCCTGAGACCAAGAGTCACATGCTCCACCGACTGAGCCAGCCGGGTACCCCTAGATCCATCTAGTTTTAAAAAATTTTTAATCACAGTTACTATCTCTCATATTTATATCTTTTTGTTCTCCACACATTTTTATAGATGTTCCTACAAATTATGACCCCATTCACTGTATGAGGTATAAGACATTTATCTCAGTAAGATTTAGTGTCTTCCAATACTGAGGATCTCCAGAAGGGCTTATTTAGGACCCTCAGTGCTTCCCCAACTTCTATCAAGCACACTCAGAAGCCCTTCTAATGAATCTTTCCACCATGCTATTGTTTCCAAAAAGAAACCACCTGAAGGAAAATTTGGAAAGTGAAAGAAAAAGCACTGAATTACCTGAATCCTGATGTCAAACCATCTTACACACACACACACACACACACACACACACACACACACACCCAGAAAGGGGAGTAGGGAGGAGACTAATATATTCTCTGAAATTCTTAAAATAATTCTCTGTGTAAATGTTTAGTATTTATTTCCTTAATATTCAATTTACTGTAATAGTTATAAATGACTGGGACTGATTTTTAACTTAGAGAGCTTTAAAAAAAAGGCAACCAATTTATACAGTGTTTTATAAAATAAATAACAGGGAAGGAATATTTGCACACTCAGTTCACCAGAGCTCAGTTGATTAACCAGCTGTGTTGTAATCCAAACGGCAGGGTAGCAAGCACATTTATTCCTCGCCTTCTTCCACACCAGACACGCGTGTGTAATCTTCCGACCCTCACCCACTTCAACAAGGAACAAGTGTCCCCAAGTTCAAAACAGTTCCAATTTCAGTAGATAACCACTTTTTTCTCCAAAAGAGGGTAATAAATGGTGGTGAAGTTCTGGGGGCCTCCCACTAAGGGTTATTTAAGTCTTCTGGAGCATAGTCGTGATAGAACTCAAACTACTCAACTCACGCTACAGTCTATCTGGGAAGGCGCACTCCCAGGTCCGGTTCATAAAGTCGGAACAAATCTGCCCACGCTCCCCCCCAACCAGTAACTCACACCAGGATTTCTGAACTGCGAAACAAAGGTCAGCTGTCCTCCCAACAGGAGGAGTTAGTTACATCAGGCCCATGGGTAAAGTCACAAGGGTGGAATGGGGAGCACCTAGACTTTAAACTCACGGCCAAGTTCAAATCTTTGCACCGGTCGATTATCAGTAGCATGACCTTGAGCAAGATACTTGACCTCTACTAATCTGCCTGCACAGCAGCAAAATGGGAACAAGTATCTACTTCCTAGCAGGTCAGAAGCTATGAGAAGCCACTGCCAAGGGCTTTCCAAATGGGGTGGAGCTCTTTATACTCGTCAGGAAGAGCAGATGAGGGCACCCACTTTATTATACGTTTGCTAACACTTAAAAGTCTCATTAAGACAAAAATCTCTGGTAATTCGGTGGGCAAAAAACCCCCAAACAAAACAAAACAAAAAAGATTCTTTTCTTTTTTAGCATTTTTTGACGACCTGGAAAGTTGAACATAGTTTCATCTATGTGGTAGTCATCTATAGTTTCTTCTTTGGGTAATTCTTTGTTTATATTTATTTTATGTTACTTTCTACAATTATGGTGAACACCTGGGGCCTTGTTCCTCTTGGATGAAACAGAGTTCTAAAATGCTATAGCACCGGGGCATCTGGGTGGCTCAATCAGTTAAGCGTCCAACTCTTGATTTTGTCTCAGAGCATGATCCCAGGGTCATGAGATCAAACCCCGCGCTGGGCTCTACGCTGAGTGTGGAGCCTGCTTGGGATTCTCTCTCTCCCTCTACCCCTCTCCCCTGCTCACACACACACTCTCTCTTTCTCTCTCAAAGTAAATAAGTAAACATTAAAAAAAAAAAACTTTATAATGCTCTCACACAGTTTGAAAACATGAATGTGAGTTCATTTCCTGTCCTGAGGACTCCAGGTAACTAAAGTTAGCACCCCTTATCACTTCTCCAAAAGCTCCTGAAAAGGGTGTTTAGGAAAACATTTTTATGATTTTATTTTATTTTCAAACTCTGAAATGCATTTCTAAATAAATTGTTCGTTTTCTCATGAAAATCTGTAGGCTACATACATAGTGAAAAGGAAAGATTGAAGATTCTGAAATTTATTTTAGAACCTTAAAGGTACCTGTCAACTGAGCTATCTCAGAGCACTTCTAGTAACTTCTGAGTCTAAAAAAGAAATTGTACAGGATCTCAGAGCTGTTCACTGAGCAGCACATACAGTAGAGAGGAAAAGGTGAGTCCCCTTTATTTCCCTTGTGTTCCCTTCTTCCCCGAATGCTGAGGTTTTGGAAATGGCATTTATATTATTGTCCCTTAAAATCCAATCCAGTTTGGGAGAAAACAACAAAACACAGAATATATAATGGGGCACCTAGGTGGCTCAGTCGGTTAAGTGTCCGACTCTTGACTTTTGCTCAGGTCATGATCTCACGATTCGTGAGATCAGGCCCCGCATCGGACTCTGCACTGACAGTGCAGCGCCTGCTTGGGATTCTCTCTCTCCCTCTCTCTCTCTGCCTTCTCTCACTCGTGCTGTCTCTGTGTCTCTGTCTCTCTCTCTCTCTCTCTCAAAAATAGGTAGACATTAAAAAACACACACACACATATGTGAAACCTATGTGAGACATATGAAAACCTCCTCCTAAAATACATGATCAGATTAGCCAACTGGGAGCAGTTTTCTACAAGCTTATAGGCAGCCGGTCCTTTTGCAGCCCCAATTATTTATCATATCTCAACATCTGCTCCTTCAAAATCAGCCAGCCCCAGGAGCGCCTGGGTGGCTCAGTCAGTTAAGTGTCCTACTTCAGCTCAGGTCATGATCTTACAGTTCGTGGGTTCGAGCCCCATGTCAGGCTCCGTGCTGAACGTTTGCTCAGAGCCTGGAGCCTGCCTTGGATTCTGTGTCTCCTTCTCTTTGCCCCTCCCCCACTCATGCTGTCTCACTCTGTCTCTTAGAAATAAATAAATGCCAAAAAAAAAAAAAAAGAAAAATCAGCCAGCCCCAGACATTAATAAAAGGACACACTTGGCAGGTAGGTCTTATCTTTCAATCAATGCACAACATTTCACTATTTAACATGTAGCTAGAAGGTTCCCAACGTTTTTGGTCTTATAGTGGAGTGCAGAGGAAGGGCCTGAACTACCAAAGTGTCCAGGACCACCACCCCAGCCAATCTGCCCTGGTTTGAGACCACAAAGCCATCTGGCCATCCAAGGCGCTGCCCCTCAATTTCTGCCAGCCCCACCTCCACACATACACCCTCATCTTCAGCTCTTGGGTGAGTCTGTAAAACTGGGAGATCCTCTACTGCCAAGCGTCCTCCATCAATGAAAGAAGACTGCCTTCTTCCAAGTTCTCTTCTCATCTCCTCTTCCCCCCATCTTCTCCTCCACTGATCTTCCACCCTAGCCTCCTGCCCTACAACCAGGCTCCCACTCCAGCATCCCAAATCCACTCTCGCCAAGGCCTGTGGCTCTTCCCTTCCCTCTTCTTGCCATAGCCAAACGTCTTAAATGGGTTGTCCAGGTTATAGTAGACAGAAAATGTGGAAGGAACACAGGTCTAGAGAGGGGAGTCTGGTCCGGGGTTCCGGCCGAGTGAGCGATGGGCCCCTCCCTGGGACCAGTCCACAGCACAGCACCCAGGTACCCAACTGGGAGGTGCTGAGCTACTATCTCTGCTGCCCCATCTTTATCACTCCCCTTGCCTGAACTACTGGTCTCAGTGGGCACCAATAGCTTCCTAACTGCTAAATTCCCAAAGCTCCTCTTCACTCCACCATCTTCCTTCCCCTCTCTCTGTGGCATCTGACACTGGGGACCAGGCTCCATGCTGTCACAGGACCTGGGTGCTCCTCTTACCTTCGAAAAGGCTCCTTTCCATCCTGCCTCAGTGACTTCTTTCTCTGCTCTGAGTAGCCTGTCCCTTCTTCTCTTGCTCCCTGCATCATCCTGATGCTACAGTTTCAATTATCCACGTATCACCCGCTCACACCCCATGTGTCTCCAATGAAACTTAGCAGTTCCTCCAAATGAAAGCCCCTCGCAGCCCGTGAGTTCTATTGTTGCCAAAGTAGTCAACGAGCACCTGTCCAGCATGGGGTAGGCAAAGATGGCGCGCCAGGGCCCCACATGGAAGAAGTCGTTCCCTCGGGGGCGCCGAGGCTCAGACATCAAGAATTAAGGGCGACATCAGCCCCTTTCTGCCTCCAGTTGCTTCCCCTCCTCGCATAAACTCAAGCAACCTTTCCGGTCTCTCCCATTCTCCCCTTCCTCTCCATCCAGATACTCTTTGGGGCGCTTTTCACATCGCCCCCAACTCCTGTGAGTCTCCTAACCCTTGTAGCTCCTTCCAGATCCTCTCCCTCCCATCACTATGATCTAGGCAAACGTACTGGCCTCAAAACTCCCCAGTGTAACTTTCTGTGGTTCTCAGCTGCTTCTTGAATAAGACCAAATTCTTTCACTGACATTCAAGGCATCCCACGCCCTGGCCCCTCATCAGGCAGCCAAATGGAGTAACCTGTGTTACCCCAGACAGCCCCGAACTTTTAGCCTTTGCTCTCCCAGTGCTGGCTTCTACCTCACGATTGGGGTGAAGGAAGTTAACGCTTCTCACTCCTGTACTGGTGACATTTTTTAAATAATTAACAAGAATTACATTGAATGAAAGAATGACTAAGTTTCAGGGACTAGTTTTTTCTTTTTTTTAAGATTTTATTTTTAGGGGCGCCTGGGTGGCTCTGTTGGTTAAGCTTCGACTTCGGCTCGTCATGATCTGGCAGTTCATGAGTTTGAGCCCCGCGTCGGGCTCTGTGCTAATAGCTCAGAGCCTGGAGCCTGCTTCGGATACTGTGTTTCCCTCTCTTCCTCTCGGCCCCTCCCCTGCTCACACTCTGTCTCTCTCTCTCTCTCTCTCTCTCTCATTCTCTCAAAAATAAATAAACATGAAAAAAACGTTTTAAGATTTTAGTCTTAAGTAATCTCTACACCCAATGGTGGGGCTCCAACTCACAACCCCCAGATGAAGAGTCACATGCTTTACCAACTGAGCCAACCAGGCACCTCAGGGACTAGTTTAAACCAATTTCTTCTCCCTTTGTTCCTTGATCATGCTAGCCCAAAGCAACTTTTATTTAACAAGTTTATTTTTTTAATGTTTATTTACTTTTTGAGAGAGACACAGAGACAGAGAAGAGCGGCAGAGATGGAGACACAAAATCCAAAGCAGCCTCCAGGTTCTGAGCTGTCAGCAGAGTCTGATGCAGGGCTCGAACTCATGAGCTATGAGATCATGACCAGAGAGGACGTCAGACACTCAACCGACTGAGTCACCCTGGTGCCCCAACACTACTTCAATTTTTAAGCCCTTTAGGGTAAAGCTGGATCTACTTCATCATACCTCCTACATCCCTGAGCCATCGCCATGATAGGTCCTCAGTAAATATCAGATGAAATTGAAGAGTTATGAATTAAGAATGACGATCTAAATCTCCTCAGTTTGGCAAGTAAAGTTGACTAAATTGGAATGAACATATTGGACACCTGGATGGCTCAGTCAGGTAAGCATACAACTCTTCATTTCAGCTCAGGTCATGATTTTACGATTCGTGGGTTCAAGCGAATCTGGGCTGACACCATGGAGCCTCCTTAGGATTCTCTCTCTGCCCTTCCCTGACTTGCATGTGCACACGCGCTCCCTCTCTTTCTCGCTCTCAAATACATAAATGAAACATTTTAAAAAAACAAATACATTGGAATATAGGTAGGATATTTGCATATTATATATTTAGATTACTGCATCTTCCAATGAGTTAATCATTATGTTATTTTTTAGGTCACTATTTTGTAACTTTGCACATCACTATAAAGGCAGGAACACTCTAGGTTAAAGGTGAGTTTTTGTTAATGTGCCAGCCTGCTTTCTCCTCAAGAATGCCCAGAAGTGAGATCAGTGAAGAATGAGGCCCACCTACAACTTTCCAACAGTAAAGCAAGTCCCTGCCAGATCCACCCACTCAAAGAAACAGGACCGACAGGGTTCAAGTCCCTCCACCGAGTTGGTCATCATCTGTCCCTCCAGCAATCCAAGTGCCAAAACTTCAGCAACACAGGCCGGGCCCTTGCAAAAGCTTATTCCATGTAAAAAAAAAAAACCCTCATTAAACCCTGAGTTATATTTAGAAAAACATGGAACAGAAGTTATATTTAGAGGAAATGGCTTTAAAGAATTTTACCCAAAGCAGCATGTTTATACTGATCTTCCAGAAGAAAAAGATTTACTTATCAGCCCTTACATACAGCTCCTAAAGTCAGACAACTTCTCTGTGTACACAAAGACTTCTGCTAGGGTTCCTTTGTGTCTGGTGGAAAACGGGAGCGTCCAGGGTACTAGCAACACTTCCCATGGGAAGCAGTGGGAGAGGAAAGACTTAAAAACAACCCACATGTGGAGAACAGAACAACTTCATACAGAAGCCTGTGTTAGATGGTCTGAGAAAGGTGCCAGCAATGTGATGCTTGAGCTGTGTGATAGTGGCTCTTAAATTCATGA
Source organism: Hyaena hyaena (assembly GCF_003009895.1). Classification (NCBI taxonomy): domain Eukaryota; kingdom Metazoa; phylum Chordata; class Mammalia; order Carnivora; family Hyaenidae; genus Hyaena; species Hyaena hyaena. The sequence continues at coordinate 464,948 of NW_024081332.1, forward strand.
ACTGGAACCCCAAACCATAGACTCCCTTGACAACTCTACCTAGAAGTGTTCTTTTCCAAATAGCCACTGGCAAACATGCCGTGGTCAAACTACCCTCTACCATTTCATAGCTAAGCTGCCGAACCACATTCAACATTTTCTTTTTGGTTCTGATTAATCTTACACTATTTTTTTCCTAATTTTTTAATGTTTATTTATTTTTGAGAGAGAGAGGAGGCGGGGAGAGGCAGAGAGAGCGGGAGACACAGAATGTGAGCTGTCAGCACAGAGTCCAATGCAGGGCTCAAACCCACGAACGGAGAGATGATGACCTGTGCTTAAGTCAGATGCTTAACCGACTGAGCCACCCAGGCGCCCCAGTCTTACACTATTTTTGACATCCACTTTCCTCTGTGTTGGCTTACATTTTCCTAACAAAAAAAAAAAAAAAAAAAACGAGTCAAAAGCACCAAGGTGGTTTAGTAAACTTGTGAAGCCTTTTCATGAATGAATGTGTCATTTCAGGGTGGCTATCGGAGGGAGTCAAAGACGGTTTGTGGCAGTTATTCATCTCTTCATAGGCCACAGGGTCCCCAGGGCTCCAGATGAGAATGAATCATGGCTTGGAGGCTTGGCACACACCCCAGGCTAAGGGGACCTCTTCTCTAAAGAGCCTCAGGAAGAGGCCACTTCCCAGCCTCCCAGCCAAACCAAAGTGGAGGGCAAAGGTAACCCACGGGGAAGAGACGGCCAAACTGCGGGACTGGCCGGCCCCCAGTCATCCCAGCAGGAATTATGCCAGTGCATGAGGGTGCGGCAGCCCTCCTGCTTGCTATTCCTAGGGTCAATTAACACCCTGAAAACACTCCAGCCAACCCCTACTTTTGCTTGTGGCTTGGTATTTCCAGAAAGTATGAGAACAGCAGAGAACTGAAGTCACCCAATTTTATACTACTTAGAGGCTTTAGAGTAGCAACGCCTAAGGTTGTGAAATCTAGTAGTAAAACCAAAAAAAGACCTAGGATGCCAAAGGAGAGCAGATCATATGTTCCAGGCACTCCTCCCCAGCTTTCGCTCCCTGCCCCCGCCTTCTACCCCATATCCATGGACATTCACTTTACCAGGCCTGGACCCCAAAAGAGGACCACTTTGTCTGCACCTATAGTTTGCCTACTGTGAAAATCACATTAATTACATTAATATAATCATCCACAGGAAGAGCATCATCTCCACCCTATAGTCCAGACAATCAACTGCTCCAGTGTTTCCTCACTTGCTTTCTGAAAAGCCCATGATGCTCAAGGATAGGGTCAAAATGAGCAGGTCCTATTGAGCTCATCTAACTGCAGGAAACTCTCTCCGTATATCAATAAACTTTTGGACCAGGCAGGCCTAGCACAATTATAGGCACAGAAGCGGCGCAGAAACTACAGGGAAATTGAACTTAACTTCTGTACGGGAAGCTCACCAGGGAGACCAGATGATGTATGACAGTGGGACAGGATACACTAAGCTCTTTAGGAAAAGTCGACAATAAGGCACTTGAGTGTCTCTCTGGAGGCTTAAAAGGAGGATGGTGACATGGGCCAGGGCAGTGAACAGCTGCAGCAATGAGTAGGGACAGTCAGAGACACGCAGAGGAGAAGGCTGGCTTCTCCAAGGAGGGCTCCAAAATTCCCACGCAGGCCTGGATTTAGTAATCAGGATTCCCCAGGACCGGCAAGAATCAGCCTGTGGAAGTTCTGAGGCTAAAGAACATGGAAGATGGAAGGAGGAAGGATAGAAGAAAGGGCAGTGGAAGACGGTGGGAAGACAGACGGGAATGGGCACAAACAGAAAACCAGTCCCCCTGAGGCTCCTGGGGCGGGGGTGGGGAGCAATAGATGAAGACAGGCAGTTGTCAGAGTCCCCGGTCAAAGAGGAAGAATCAAAGCACCCTAAAGAGAAATGGGTAGGTGGAAGGAACAGCCTGCTTGAGGGAAAGAACTGGTCATATTTGGGACATTTCTGGTGACTTTATCTGCACCAGGACCTGGATCAGTGCTGACTCACAGCCATTAATGCCTCCCAGACTCCTCTTTGCAGACATCTACTGGTAAATGGAAAAATGGGACTTTGTTACAGGAACCCTAGCAAACCTGAGCTTTCAAACCCCTTTCAGAACTGAGCTACGTCTGTGCACAAGACAGTCAGTGAAAACCTAAACAAAGTCGCCGCAACTTGTTTTGCTCAACTTTTACTTTACCCACTTTCAATATGAATGAGAAAAGGCACCAGGGAGATGCCCATATCCAGCTTATATTCAGGACTTCCCGGGGTGCTCCAAAGAAGGGACAAAGCAGCGGGGCCTTCGCGGCTAGAAAGATGAAGGTGTGTGGTCCCACGCCCCTCTCCCCAGGTCAGAGCCCCCCACCTCCTCTCCCACAGCCCTTTCCGGCCAGGAGAGCGCCTCCACTCTCCACCGACCCTGTACCATGACAGCAGGGAGCGCGCATTGAGCACCGAGCCATTTTTCCGGGGGCCCTTTAATCATGACCATTATTTAAGGACAGCTTAAGCATAAAGTGAATTTGTCGGGCCTGCTCCCGAGGCGCCAACACCTCCCGCCCCCCAAAAAAGAACGAACTGGCGGGCACTGGCACGCAAAGAGAACCGCTACGGTGCTCGCGGGGCCCAAGGGACGGTGCGCAAGAGCCTGACGCACAGTCACAGTAGGTAGGGGCTCACCGAAGATCTGCCATCGGACCTAGCACCTGAGCAGCTGGCCCTGGGGTGGGATGAGGTGGCGGCCCGGGGGACACAAAGGCCTTGCCTGTCCAGGGCTGCGCCCCTCGCGACGCGGGGGGCGAGAGTTTAGGGCCAGGGAGGGGGCGATGGAATCCGCCCTCATTTGCACGTCGTCTGGGGCCCGGTCAATTTGCTTAATCACGGCTCTAAATGCCAGCGCGCAGCACACAATGCGCGCCCATTAACAGGTTTAAAGTGTCGCAGCGCTCGCTTTAAATGAGAAAAGCCGGCAACAAAGGGGGAAAAAGCCAAGTTCCTCAACTTGAAGAATGCCTCGGGTCACCCTCGAAATCATCTAGGCGAGTTTAAAATCCCAAGCTCCACAGAACAGTTGAGGCCCCCGCTCGACGGCTGGGGGTCGGGAGAGGGGGGTGTGTGAATAATCCGCCACGAATACTGGGTTTCTTAGGAACGAACAAGCAGCAGCCCAGTGAAACTGGAGTCGGGGGCAACGTCGCCAAGCCAGCTCCCCCAGCCCATTGCCCAACTGCCAGGGAAAGCTGACGGATTTCCAGGAAGGAAAGCGAGAGCCCCCCTCCCCAATCCAAAAGCCGGCACAAATCCAAGTATTCCTTTACTGCCAGCAAAGAATTTTGGAGGCCAGGAAAGACCCCCAGAAGTCGACCCCAAAGCCTCTCCCCTGCAGAAGGGGGAAATCTAAAGGAACTTTACTTTCCTGCAAGTACTGGCCAACGCAGCCACAGCGCTCGGCCGCCACCGAACAGTTCAACTCCGCAAACTCGTTCTGCCCAGGATCCTCCCGGGACGGCCCCATCCCCCACCCCGTCGCCGAGCCCGGGGGCGCATCTCGCCGGCCCGGCCCCCACCCGCCCAGGCACAGCCCGACCCGCACTCACCGTGCGCGCTCCTCCCGGAGACAGGGGTCCGTTGGAGAGGTACGGACTGCTCAAGTCCGGGATCATCAGGAACGGGTACCCAGGGTACGGGGGGCCCTTAAAGAACGCGCCGTCCTGGGGCCTTCTCACTGCGGGCGAGACCGAGGCGGGGGTGAGGCCCGGGCCGCCGGGACAGCGCAGGGGCAGGGGACCCGGGGCGGGGACCGCGCTCCAGGACGGCTGTGGCCGCGGGGGGCGGAGAGCAGGGGCACGGCCACGGGGCGAGGAGAACCGTGGGCGGCCTGAGCGGAGGCGCTGGGCGCAGCGCGGCCCGGGAGTGGGGGCTGCCCGGACCCGCACGTACCTTCGGCGAAATAGTCCCGCGGCTTCTGGAAGGCGTCCCGGGCGGGCTGCGGGCGCCTCTCCGCCTGCGGAGGAGACACAAAGGCGAGGGCTGGTGAGCGGGCGCGGGGCCGGGGTCCCCACGGGGTCGGCCCCGGGAGCCTCCTTACCTCCGAGTCCGAGCTGCTGCTCTGGTTCTCCGACTCGTTGACCAGGGACGACTTGACCTCGTCCAGGTCCCGCTGCGCCGAGGCACTGTCGCTGCTCGGCTCCTGCTCCTCGCCCCCCTCGTCTTGGAAGGGGATCAGCTCGTCGTTCGCCCCGAGGTCGTCCCCTCCGCCGGCCGCCCCGGCGCCCGAGCCGCCGCCGCCGCCGCCTCCCCCGCCGCCGCCGCCGCCGCCGCCGAGCTGGGGCATGGTGGGGCCGCGGGCCGGGGCCGCCGCTCTCCGAGCCCCTCGCCGCCCGCGCCCGACCCGGCCCGGCGCCCGCCCCTCCCTCCCTCCCTCCCTCCGGCTCGCCCGCCTGCTCGGCTCGCCGCCGCGGCGGCCACAGCAACAAAGTTTGACAGGGCGTGGCCCCGCGGGAAGCGGGCCGGCGCGGCCGGGCCGGGGCGGGGGCGGCTCGGCTCGGGCCCCTCCGGCAGCGCCCAGCCCAGGGCTCCCCAACTCGCCGCCGCCGCCTGCTCCGCCGGGGCGTCCCAGCGCCTGGCCCGCCGGGGAGGGGCGAGCGGCGAAGGAAGGAGGGATCGCCGGGCTGGGCAGGGGGGCCGGAGGGAGGAGCCCCGGCTGCAAGCTGACACCCGCGCGCCTCGCGGAACCCGGAGAGCTCCGGCGCGCACACACTCACTCGCATTCACACTCGCACACCGCTCACTCACACCTTCCGGGGGCTGCGCCTCCCCGTCGCGCGCGCCCCCCGCGCCCCCAGCCTCGCCCTGGCCCCCTTCCCTGTGCCTCGCCACGCACCCCCGACGGCCCTCCCCCACCCTCCGGCCCACCGCCCGCCCGTCAAGCATCCCCTAACTTTCTTCCAAAGAACCCCCAGAACTCCTCACCGCTTCTACATCCCCCTCCCACCGCATCGGCGCGCTGGCGGGCGGCACTGCCCCCTGCGGGAAAGCTTCGGACACAGACCGACCGCGGACACTTCTCTGCCTGGAGTTCCTCGGAGCACTGGACCCAGCCAGCCTGCTCGCCCTCCTCTCCAGATGCGTAGGGCAGAGGATCTGGCAAACTTATGGCATCCTGGAATACGCTGGGCGGCTTTCTGCTCCTCCTCGCGTGGGGTTCCAACGCGCCCCCTCCCTAGCCCGCGCTTTTGACCTTGTTCAGGTGCCTAAAGTCACCCGCCACTAAAATCCCATAGATCACCTTCGCCCCATAGTTCCGGATCGGGTCCTTCCTTAAACCAACAACTCAGCCTTGGTTTCAGAAAGAATTCGGATTTGGTTGGTTGCGAAGGAAAATTGTGTGCTGGTGATCTCTGAAGTCGTTCACAGAGCTGCCTCGGTAGCCAAGAAGCATATAAAAAATACCCATGCTTAAAGAAATGCCTCCTATAATTACATTAAGCTAGCATCCCTCTCCAACCAGTTCGGGAAAGTTTTAAAAAGTAGATCCGGTGCCGTCCACAGTAGGGAACGGTTGGTGGTGAGAGCTTCCATTTTAAGAGCAGTCTGAAAAGCAATATGAGAACACCTAAAACTATTTTCACAACTGCCAGGGGGATTTTCTACAGCGATTCCTCCCCAAAGGGACATAGTTACAGATACGCGGAAGTGCAAAGCAGCGGGGAGGTTGGTAAGATGAGTTCTGGGTCTTTCTTACAACGAGCTTCAGGGCAGCAATCAGCCCAACAGAATGAGACCCCTGCACATATGGTTCCTAGGCTGATTTTTGGAAAAACATTAAATGAAAGTCCGTATAGGTGGCACTCAATCATTCATTTTTGTCTTTTTTTAAATTTTTTAAATGTTTGTTTATTTTTGAGAGACAGAGAGCAACAGAGGTGAGTCGGGGAGGGACAGAGAGAGAAGGAGACAGAATCTGAAACAGGCTCCAGGCTCCGAGTTGTCAGCACAGATGCCGATGTGGGGCTTGAACCCACTGACTTCGAGATCATGACCTGAGCCAAAGTCAGATGCTTAACTGACTGAGCCACCCACCCAGGCGCCCCTCATTTTTGGCTTTTAAAAATTGCATATACGTATTTGTTCCTGCACAGAAAAAAAAGTCTGAGAAGGTGTGCAAGTTATCAATACATACATGGAGAAAGTGGAGACGGGGAGAGGAGAGGACCTGTCTTGTTCTGCTTTCTGCATATTTTGTTGTTTTTAGCAACCAGAGAGCTGCTTTGTCTCTTGTTTACACAATTAATACATGAATGGAGTCTCAAAGCTTCTTCAAAAGGATATCCATGGATCTCCAATAGTATCTTGAATAAAAAGTAAAAGTACCTTGCCACACCTCCCTCCTATTAAACACTGTTACTAGCAAGGTGTATCTTTCTAGACATTTTCCCTGCCCATGTGTAAACACATACACAAACATTCAGATTTACTTTCACACATATAGAATTATACTGTTCACATTGCTGTGTGATATTTCAATTTTATAAGTTTTTTTTAAATGAGTGACAGGTATTTTTTTAAGTTGATTATGTTTTGAGAGAGAAAGAGAGCAGAGGAAGGGCAGAGAGAGAGAGATATGATCCAAAGGGGCTCTGAGCTGTCAGCACGGAGACCAATTTGGGGCTCAAACTCACGAACTCATGAGAGACCATGATCTGAGCCAAAATCAAGAGTCTGAAACTCAACTGACTTAGCCATCCAGGCACCCCTATATGTTTTTAAAAGAAAGCTTTTCATGTGGTCCGAAAAGCATATGAAAACCCTATTGTATTAGTTTGCCATGGTTGCTATAACAAATCACCACAAACTTGGTGGCTTGAAACACCAGAAGTGCATTCTCTCACTGTTGTGGAGACCGGAAGTCCAAAATGAGTTTCACTAAATCAAAATCAAGGTGTTGGCAGGGCCAAATTCCCTCCTGAGGCTCTAGGGAGAATATATTCCTTACCTCTTCCAGCTTCTGGTAGCTGCCAGCATTCTGTCACAACCCATCACTCCACATTCAGCCTCTGTGGTCACATTGCCTCCTCCTTTGTCTGTCAAATCTCTCTCTGCCTCCTTCTTATTAGGAAGGACACTTGCGATGTCATTTAGGGGCCCACCCAGATAATCTTGGATAATCTCCTCACTCGAGATCCTTAACTTAATCACATCTGCAAGACCCCTTTTCCTTATAAGGTAACATTCACAGGTGCCAGGGATTAGTACCGGGACATATCTTTGGGAGTGAGCCATTATCAGCCAGCCACACCTATCAACCTTCAAGAAATGCAAACTGAAACAGCAAGAGATACCATTTTTCATCTCCTAGATTGCCAAAGGCAGAAAACAATCACAACACAGCACGGGGGCCCTGTGTTGTAAAACATACAGCTGCTGAGCATGGCCGTGTGTCACATTTCTGCAGGGAAGTTTGGCAGTAGCTATGAGAAACCTTTAAATGTGTACACTCACCTATACACTTCTAGGATTTTATGCTAAGAAAATAACAAGGGGCACAAGTAAGCCTACAGAAGTGTGTTCATCATAATAAAAAGCTGGAAACAATCTCATTGTCCCCAAATAGGAGACAATAAAATCCTGATGCATTCATTCAATGGAATGTTATGAATGACATTGTGAAAATGTTTGTCGATGTGGAGAGGCTTGTGATAACAAGACTAGCAGATGGAAATTAATGTATATAGACTTCTGCTTTCCATTCTAATGGCATAGTAATGTCAGATTAACCTTTCCATCAAGAACCCCTCTAGGGGCCCCTGGGTGGCTCAGTTGGTTAAGCATCCAACTCTCGATCTTGGCTCAGGTCATGATCTCACGGTTCGTGAGATCGAGCCCCACGTTTGGCTCTGCGCTGTCAGTATGGAGCCTGCTTGGGATTCTCCCTCTCCCTCTCGCTCTCTGCCCCTCCCCCACTCATGATCTTTACCTCTCATTCTCTCTCAAAATACGTAAACTTTAAAAAAAAAGAACCATTATAAATGTTGGATAAAATGCTAAAATAAAACAACAACAACAAAACCCAGCTGTTTTGAAGGCATCAGCATCCATCAAATCAGCCACGACTTAAAAGAGTCAAAGAGAAGGGTAGTTCATTGAAATGAGTTTATATGTACCACTATTTTATCCCCTTGGGGCATCTGGACTTGCAACAGGAGGCAAAGAGGCCTAACAAAGCAGCTGTTCAGAGCAGGCTGAACATAACCTCCTGCCGGTTTTCATAGGTCCTGTGCGCTAAAAATGTTTTTTGGGGTTTTTTTTACATTTTTAAGGGGTTCCCCAAATAAATCAAAAAAGGATGATAGTTTGTTACATGAAAATTATATCAAATTCAAATCTCAGTGTTGATAAATCAAGTTTTAATGGAACATAGATTGCGGTGCTAAATGTACATAGTGCCTTGGCTGCTTTCACGCTATCATGTCAGAGTGTAGTGCTTGCAGCAAGGACTCTTCGCGGTGTTCTCATCGCTTTACACCACTCCTCTCTACAAAATAGGGATGAAGCATTTCAAATGCCATGTGTATCACTCAAACAAATTTGCAAAGCTTGTGAGAAAACAAGGTGTTTATAGCCTGTAGTATTTATTATATTATTCACCAGCAAGTAGTTTGCAGAAAATATTTACTTTTTTTGTTTTGGATTTCTTTAACAAGGCATCAACTACCTGACGAAATTTTTTCCCAGGTTGTATTTTTTGGTTTACTATTTCTGAAGGAATGGATATTCCTTCCAGGTGGTCCAAAAGTTTCCTGGCATGCACCCATGAAGCTTAATATAGAAGTGTACATTTGAAGTGCTGTTCGCATTGCTACGGTGTGTTCCTGATATATTTGCTGTGGTCATAATGAATTTTCCCAGTTATGTCATTTAGTCTGTTTGTAAATATGGGGTTAAGCCATTTTTATGGATGAGTTACAATTTGAGCAAAAGGACACAGCCTACTCAATTCCATGAGTTAAGGAATTTTCTATTCTATAAAAATCCCACTGAATCATCCCAATAAATGATTATTAAGCATTCTTTGGATTTAAAGAATAAAATTGTGCAAGGAACCCATCCTTCCTGCTGTTCTTAAGGCGGAGAACACACAAAATCCAAAGTCATGAGGCTTTGGGCTTGCATTTGGGCTCTGATAGTTACTATGTGATTCTGGAAAGGTCAAATTCATGTCTTGAAGTCTTGGTTTTCTCATCTATTAAACAGGGACACAACCATGGGTTGTCCTGTCTGCTCCTGATTTTACAGCCAAATCAGTTGTTAAGGACACCTTTGGCCCAATTTCCAATTGGGGAAATATGAAATGTAAAGTATAGAGGAGATGACAATTTATCAGCTTAAGTCTTATTTCCTCTAACACATTCATTTTCCTTTCACAGTTTACTATGGACTTTCCAGCTTCTGATCATTTTGTGTTATTGTTCTCAGCAAAATTACATAAGCGATATTTTCTTTTTCTTTCTGATTTTGAAAGATGAGGTGGCATTCTAGTACTTTCCTCTAATAGCAGCTTGAAACATATCCCAGGATTGGGGCACCTGGCTCAGTCGGTGGATTTGCCATGTGCTCCTCACATGTCTTCTCTCACCATAGGAGCCTCCATTATCACAAAGTCTCCTGGATTACATGGTCCAATGGCAGGATTGCTTGCATTGTCGTGGGAATCAGTTCTTGTCCTGGGCCTCACTCAGTGTTGTCAGCCTTCCAAGTGATCCAATAAATAAGTCAGAGCAGTCAGTTCTCCCCAGGATGAAACATTCTATCTCCAAGACCCAACATGGCTATCAAGGTGTGGTGCTTCCTTATCAGTGGACCCTTAAACACTTGACTAAGTAGGCAGGCCCCAGCATCTCCCAAGGATTTAACCCTACTTCTCTGGAGAACATGGCTTGCCATTTTTTCCTCATATGGTCCAATTAACATGATGTATTGTTATAGTGAACCGAAGTGATGTTCTTCAGGATGTTCAGATAGCCCAGATGTACTGGAACTATATTATCATGGTGTGTTGTGCTGAATGTAAAATGTGTCCACACATTTGGTAGACCATGTAACCCTTCAGCTCAGAGTTGTAAGTTGGAGCCCCAAGATGGGCGTAGAGATTATTTACAGATAAAATCTTGGGGCACCTGGGTAGCTTCGTTGGTTAAGCATTCCACTCTTGATTTCAGCTCAGATCATGATCTTACGGTTTGTGAGTTCAAGCCTTGTGTTGGGCTCTGTACAGTCAGTGAGGAGCCTGCTTGGGATTCTCTCTCTCTCTTTCTTTCTGTCCCTCCTCTGCTAGCACTCATGCGGTCTCTCTCTCTCTCTCTCTCTCTCTCTTCTGCAAATATAAATAAATATTTAAAAAAAGAAAAAATCTTAGGGGTGCCTGAGTGGCTCAGTCGGTTAAGCATCCAGCTTCTACTCAGGCTCGTGAATTCGAGCCCCACATCGGGCTCTGTGCTTACAGCTCCGAGCCTGGAGACTGCTTTAGATTCTGTGTCTCCTTCTCTCTCTCTGCCCCTCCCCCCCTCAAAAGTAAACATTAAGAAATAAGAAAAATAAAAAATCTTAAAAATATGTCCACAGATTCTTTCATATTCTTTGTTGCAGGAGGTAGAGCCTAATTTCTCTTCCTTTGTAGATTACTTGCTCTGAGGGAACTTAGCTGCCATGTTGTGAGAACACTCAAGCAACCACTGGAGAGGGTGGAACTGAGAAACTGAGGCTTCCAGCCAATATCCATGTGAATGAATCATCTTGAAAGTGAACCCTCCAGCCCCAATTAAGCCTTCAAATGACTGTAGGACCTGTAGATACCGTGACTACAACCACATGAGAGATTCTGAGCCAAGACAACTCAGCTAATTTACTCCTGCACTCCTGACCCATAGAAGCTGTAAGATAATAAATACTGTCTGCTCCAGGGCCTCTGTGACACTATGCCATGGGCTGCTTCTCCACGTTTATACATGTGCCACCCTGAAGTATGAGGAATCGTCATCAGTGGGGGATAATAAATAGCCAGTGGATAAAAGCTTCTCTAGGCTCCTCAGGTGGTCCCACAGAATCAAGCACTGGTTATGCATTGTGGTGGCCAGTTCATCAATGCATCCTTGTACTGGCTTTCTCTTTTTCCTTGTTTCTCTCTCTCGCTCTTTTTAAATTTTTTTATAGTTTACTGTCAAGTTGGTTTCCATATAACACCCAGTGTTCATCCCAACAAGAGCGCTCCCCCATGCCCATCACCCATTTTCCCCTCTCCCCCACCCCCATCAACCCTCAGTTTCTTTTTAAGAATTTTTAATGTTTATTTTTGAGAGAGAGAAGGAGTGGGGGAGAGGTAGACAGTGAGGGACATACAGAATCAGAAGCAGGCTCCAGGCTCTGAGCTGTCAGTACGTAGCCCGATGCAGGGCTTGAACTCACGAGCCATGAGCTCATGACCTAAGCCACAGTCAGACACTTAACCTACTAAGCCACCCAGGTGCCCCTCTCACTTTTTTAAATTCGAGTAAGCTCTACACCCAGTATGGGGCTTGAACTCACAACCCTGAGATCAAGAGCCCTATGCTTTACCAACTAAGCCAGCCAGGTGTCCCTCCCTATTTCTCTTTCGTATTCTTCACTCTTGTTCCCTGGAATCACTTTCCCAAAGGTGATCTTTTGTCTGCTTCCAGGAAGACCTACAAGATAATGGCGAAAAAGGCACTTGACATGATTCAAACCTGGTTTCATATATTTAACTGTCCAAAAGTTAGCATCTTACTTAATATAGAAATATTGAAGTCAGGAATAGTGCTGCTACTTCCACTATGATTTAATATGATTTTGGAAGTAATTAGCCAACACACACACCAGAGAAAGCATTTTAGATAAGAAATATAATACTTGGAAAAGAAGAGAGAAAAGGATTTCTATTTAGCAGCACACCTGGGATGCTGCACATCTGTCTTTTGCTTTAACAGCATTTCGATGGAACAGATCCAGGGATTCCCCTTCTTCCTGCCTAGGAACACCCCTCAATATCCTCTCCATTCCCATCCCCAGACCATCTCCTCATCCATTCCCTTGCCTCCCAGACCAGCTAACACCATTTTTTTTTGTCCTTAGCCACTTATCACCAACCAACTTGAGCTCCCAAATTTGAATTATTCCATTGTCAACCACCTGGTCAGCCTGCATCTGCTGGCCTCCAACACCTTTCTCTCCTGGACTTCTATTTTGAGCATGATGCTGTGGCTCTGGAGGGTGTGACTCTCTTCTAGACTTGCAGAAGCCACCCCAAGATGAGTGGGGATAAGCCCTGGACACCACAGAAAACACTGTGCCCTGAGACGCCTGAGTAGCTCTGTCCATTAAGCATTGGACTTTTGGTTTTGCATCAGGTCATGATCACATGATCTCACAGTTGGTAAGTCTGAGCCCCGTATCAGGCTAAGCCCTATCAGTGCAGTGAGAACTCCTTTTCTCTCTGGCCCTCCACTGCTTGTGCTCTCTCTCTCTCTCTCTCTCTCGCTCTCAAAATAACTAAATAGATTGAAGAAGAAGGAGAAGGAGAAAACACCATGCCCCTGGAGAAAACCCAAACCAGGCCCTTTGACAGCTGCAAGCATGAGGCTCTGCCCACGCAGAACCCCGCCCCCGCCCTGCCTGCTACACACACACTGAGACTTTCTGGAGAACCACTTCCTAGATGAGGAGGAGAAATTCATCAAGATGATGGCGACCACCTGATTTGCCTCTGCAGGCTGGTCAGCCACCAAGCTGGATGAGGAACTCTTCAAAAGGCTCACCCCTTGGGGCACCTGGGGAACTTAGCCAATTAAGTGTCCATGTCATGATCTCGCGGTTCGTGAGTTCGAGCCCCACGATGGGCTCTGTGCTGACAGCTCAGAGCCTGGAGCGTGCTTCAGATTCCATGTCTCATTCTGTCTCTGTCCCTCCCTGGCTTCTGCTCTGTCTCTCTATCTTTTTCTCAAACATAAACATTAAAAAAAAAAAAAAAGAGGTTCACCCCTCAAATAAGACTAACAGTCTGCAGAACCCAGCTGCCTTTGAAGAGGGCCCTCTGGCACCCCCTTGTTGACTGGGCTTCTGCTTGAGCCCTCCCTCTGCAGCCACCAAGAGGCTTTCAATCATCCTGGAGCCCTCGCCCAAGCCTTGCACCAAATGGAAACAATAGTGCTTTTTGCAGAAAAAAGAAAAAAACAAAAAACAAAACCACAAAAAAACCAAAAAGCAAAAACCTATCTATGTTTGCAGATAATATAATTATTCAGGTGGAACATCCAAGAGTTGAAAGGAGAATAATCACAACAATAAGAACATTTAGTAAAGTAACATGATATAAAAATCAACATTATAAATCAGCAACCTTCATATGTACAAACACTAAGCAATTAGAAAATATAATGTAAGAGAAAATTCATTTAAAATAACAAAGGATTGGGGCGCCTGGGTGGCTCAGTCGGTTAGGCATCTGACTTCGGTTCAGGTCATGATCTCACAGTTCATGGGTTTGAGCCCCGCATCAGGCTCTGTGCTGACAGCTCAGGGCCTGGAGCGTGTTTCAGATTCTGTCTCCCTCTCTTTCTGACCCTCCCCTGCTCATGCTCTCTCTCTCTCAGAAATAAATAAAACATTAAAAAAATAAAATAGCAAAGAGTTGCCTGGCTGGCTCAGTCGGTAGAGCATGTGACTCGATCTCCTGGGTGTTGCGTTCAAGCCCCATGTTGGGCACAGAGTTTACTTAAAAAACATTATTTTTTTAATCTTTAAAAATAAAGTAGCAAGGGGAGCCTGGGTGGCTCAGTCAGTTAAGCATCTGACTCTTTTTTTTTTTTAATATTTTTATTTATTTTTTTATTTCTAGGAGAGAGAGAGAGACAGCGTGAGCAGGGGAGGGTCAGAGAGAGAGGGAGAAACAGACTCTGAAAAAGGCTCCAGGCTCTGAGCTAGCAGTCAGCACAGAGCCCGACGCGGGGCTTGAACCCACGAACCGTGAGATCATGACCTAAGCGAAAGTCGGACGCCCAACCGACTAAGCCACCCAGGCGCCCCAAGCATCTGACTCTTAATTTCAGCTCAGGTCATGATCTCATGGTTTGTGAGTTCCAGCCCCAAGTCAGGATCTGTGCTGACAGTGTGGAGCCTGCTTGGGATTCTCCCTCTCCCTCTCTCTGGCCCTCCGCCACTCGTGCTTGCTTGCTCTCTCTCTCTCTCTCTCTCTCTCTCTCTCTCAAAGTAAATAAATAAACATAAAAAAATAAAAATAAAGTAGCAAAAATAAAATAAAGTATCTGGTGTAGACCTAAAAGAAATGTGTAAAAGCAATATTGATGAAAACTACAAAACATATGTAAAAGATACAAAAGTGGACTTGAACAAATGGAAAGAAGTACCATACTCTTGAATAGAAAGGCTTATTATCATAAAGATGTCAATTCTCCCTAATATATGTGATACATTAATCATGATTTCAATGGAAATTACCATTGTGTTTTGCTTTTTCGTTTTTATAGAGTCGAACAAGTTTATAATATAAATATGTTATGGTAGAATAAACAAGGAAGAAGAGCTAGTACATTCCTTGATGACATAGAAACATCGAGATGCTAGCCTCCAAGACATTAAAACATTAAAGTCTCTATAACTAAAACAGTATAGAAGTGACACATGAACAGACAGAGAGATGGATGGAATTGAATAGAAAATCCAGAAATAGGGGCGCCTGGCTGGCTCAGTGGGTGGAGCATGTGACTCTCCTTCTTGGGGTCGTGAGTTCAAGCCCCACATTGGGCATGAAGCCTACTTTAAAAAAAGAGAGAGAAAGAGAGAGAGAGAGAAAATCCAGAAATAGACCCTAAGTGCAAAAGGAAATTTGGCATGAAGTGAAGGATGTATCTCAAATTAGTGGGGGAAAAAAACTTTTAAATAAATAGTGCTGAGACAACTGTGTACCATGTGGAAAAAGATAACATGAGATCCATTATTCTCCTGCACTGGAATAAATAATAAATGAGTAGGAGATCTAAATGTGAAAAACAGGGGCACCTGGGTGGTTCAGTGCGTTGGTGCCAGTAATGATCTCACGGTTCCTGAGTTCGAGCCTCACCTTGGGCTTGCAGCTGTCAGTGCAGAGCCCACTTTAAATCCTCTGTCCCCCCCTTCCCCCCTCTCAAAAATAAATAAACATTTAAAAAATACATACATATGAAAAATGAAAATGTATAAATACTAGAAAGAAACTGGAGTGCATTTCCTTATAACTTGGGAGTGGGGAAACAATAAGTTTACAAATCAGAAGAAAAGATTAATAAACTTTATTATGTAGACATAAATATGTTTTTGCAGGGAGAAAGAGAGACTGAGAACATAAATTTTCAAAAGGCAAATTGATGAACTGGGAAAGAGTATTTATAATTTAGATCACAAAGGGTTAATGCTCTTAATATATGATATGAAGTATTCCTGATTTTAAAAATGAGATAAATACATGAACGTAAATAGGAAAAGAAATGCAAATGGCAAAGATCCTCAATCTTTTTTTATAATAAAGGAAGTGCATATTAAAATTACCCTGAAATAACATTTCTTCCCTATCAGATTGGCAAAAATCCAAAAGTTTGACAACACACTCTGATGGTGAGATGTGGGGAGCTGGGCTCTCTTATATGTTTCTCATGGAATGCAAAGTGATATAATCTTTATGGAAGGCAATTTGGCAATATCTAGCAAAATTAAATATGCATTTACCCTTTGATTTAGCAACACTGCTTCTAGGAAATCTATCCCAAAGACTCACCGGTAAGACTATGATTTAACATACAAACAAGGAGCATTTTGTAGCACTATTTGTAGTAAAAAAGATTGTGAACAATACAAAAGTCCAGCAGTAAGGAACTGGTTAAATGTTACATTCACACAATCAAGTACTGCATAGGTGTAAAAAGCAATGAGAATCTCTATGGCTATGGACTGAATTGTGTCCCCTCAAAATTTACCCCCTGAAGCCTTAATTCACTCCCATGTGATCATATCTGGAGATGGGACCTTTGGGAGATAGGTTTAGATGAAGTCATGAGGATGGGGCCCCCATGGTAGGATTAGTGCCCTTATAAGAAAGGACACCAGATCGCTTACTCTCTCTCGCTGCCGTGGGAGGACACAGTAAGCAGGAGGCCATCTACACACCAGGAAGAAAGCTCTCACCAGAAGCTGACCTTGCTGCCATCTTGATCTTGGACGTCCAGCCTCCAGAACGGCAAGAAAATTAATTTTTCCCGCAAAGCCATCCAGTCTATGGTATTTTGTTACGGCAGCCTAAGCTGCCTCACATACCTATCCACCTCTATGGAGTGATTCCAAGATACACTGCTAAATGGAAAAAAAGCAAGGTACGTGAGACTGCATAGTATGCTAGCCTTTGGGTAAGAAACGTGGAAATATGATTATATGAATGTATTTGCTGATGTTGTCATAAGGAAAAAAATGAAAACATAAATGATCACCTACAGAGAGCAGCCTTTCCCAATCTTTTTGTTCCAGAGGAAATCTTGGAACAATTTTTTTTTAAAGTAAGCTCCGTGCCCAAGATGGGGCTTGAACTCACAACCCTGAGGTCAAGTGGCATGCTCTAGTGACTGAGTCAGCCAGGTGCCCATTAGAATGATTTTTAAGTCTCAGGGAAACTCTGCATAAAAATTTTAACTATGCTTCATGATACATTAACACGATTAGATGTTGATATAATCATCCAATAATAATTAACAATGCTCCTGGCTGTTATATGGAAACCAAGTTGACAATAAACTATTGAAAAAGGAAAAAAAAATAACCAACAATGCTCTTTTGAGTAGGGAATTTTGTTTTCCTGTGAAGTGTGCATTTTGCTCAACTAATTAACATGCTGTCTTATGTGGTTCCTCCAATCCACAAAGGATGTTAAAGCCAGTGCAAGTCACTAATGTAAGGAAAGAGAACTTTAGTCTTCCCTTTAAAAAAAGAAAAGTTCTTGGGGCGCCTGGGGTAGCTCAGTTGGTTGAGCATCTGACTCTTGGTTTTGGCTCAGGTCATAATCCCATGGTTTGTGAATTTGAGCCCCGTGTCAGGCTCTGCACTGAGAGTGTGGCGCCTGCTTGGCATTCTCTCTCTCCCTCTCTCTCTCTCTGTACCTCCTCTCTACTCTCTGCCCCTCCCTTCCCCTATTTCGTGCGTGTAAAATAAAATATCTCAAAATAAATAAATAAACTTAAAAAACAATTCTTGATTATTTTACATCATCCAAGAAGATCTAAAGTCTTATTACAAATTTCTAGTATAGAAGATGTTAGTGAGGTATGATGTGTAGTATGTGTTTTTCCCCCCCATTGAAAACTAAAAATGACTTTTTAGCCAAATTTTCTTGAAAAAATAGTAAAAGCATATAGTTAAGCTTAGCTTAATGTAATTGATTTCCTTACACAAAATTTTTACTTATATTTATTTTTTTAAATTTTATTTTCAAGTAATCTCTACACCCAACGTGGGTGATTGAATTTACAATCCCAAGGTCAAGAGTCTCATCCTCTGCCCACTGAACCAGCCAGGCGCCCCGTATGCAAAATTTTTAAGCAGCTATGTGAAAATGTAATTCACGTACAATTGCACGTGTTCGATTCAGTGGCCATTAGTATATTTAAAGATAAGTGTGACTATCACCAGGGTCAATTTTGGAACATTTTCATCATCTCAAAAGGAAGTCCCAGCTTGATGGGAGAAGCTGCAAGGAGCGTGCATACAGGAATGAAAGGAATTTGTGACCATTTAAAAACAATTGTATCAAAAAGCACAGAAGCCGTGAAAGACAAGTGGAGTCATCTCAAAAGGGCACAAGGGGACAACCTGAAGGGGCTTCTGCTGGCCTAAGATGGGACAATTGGAATTTCCTTTAAAATACTGCAGAAAACAAACAAACAAACAAACAAACAGTTGGGGTATGGATAGATGAAATAAGATGGCAGAATGTTGAGAAAAGTCGAAACTGCATGATAGACACACGAGGTTTCATTTTACTCGTCTCTTTACATTTGCTATATTTGATTTTCCTTAAGGCAAATTTTTTCAGTAATATATTCAGAGTAAAAAATTTAGGAAATGCAGGGGGGCCCTTGTGGGGATGAGCACTGGGTGTTATACGGAAACCAACTTGACAATAAACTATTTGTTAAAAAAAGTTTTGGGAAATGCAGAAATATAAAGAGTATAACAATTATTGATGAATCCCACCACTCAGAAATGCAATTATTGGACTGTTCTTCTAGGCTGTTCTTTTTTTTTTTTTTTTAATGTTTATTTATCCTTGAGAGAGTGAGAGAGACAGAGAATGAGCAGGGAAGGAGCAGAGTGAGAGAGGGACACAGAATCTGAAACAGGCTCCAGGCTCTAAGCTGTCAGCACAGAGCCCGATGCGGGGCTCAAACCCACGAACCGTGAGATCATGACCTGAGCCGAAGTCAGACGCTCAACTGACTGAGCCACCCAGGTGCCCCTCTTCTAGGCTGTTCTTATTCATGTTTGCAAACCCGGCATCTCCAGCATTGCTCAGGAGTGTCATTAACCATCATTAAATAAACGCAGCCTTCCGAGACTCTCCAGGCGGCCGCACCTCATGGTTACCTGTGGGAGAAGCAACTTGCTTGCAGATTGGCACCTGTAATTTGGAGGCTCTGTCCCTGGCACTGTGGTTTTGGGGCACATGTCTGAAACCAGTTTTTTTATTTTTTGCCGACTCATGATCTAACTTGGGCAGGTCCCTTCTGGCCCTCGCACAGGTCTGTCCTTGAACTTGCTTAGCTGCCAATTTCTGCACAGTTTGTCAGGCCCCACACCCCACGAAGGGAATTGGGAGTATGCCATAAACCTATATACATTTTTTAATGTAAGCTCTATGCCCACATGGGGCTTGAACTCACAGCCCCAAGGTCTACCGACTAAGCCAGCCAGGCACCCCATATACCTCTATTTGAAGTCAGTCCATCCTAAACATAGCCCACACATTTGGAGACACTCTATCCCCCACCTTTATATATTACTGGGTAACAAGAAGCACTGAATTTTTTTGTTTAATTTATATGGATTTATTTTGCAAACTTAACAAATCAGGATCATACCCTACTTTGTTCATGTACCATGAAATATACTTTATGCTATAATTTTTAGTGCTGGCATAATTTTCCAAAGTCTGCATGTTATACATTGAAATTTTCCACAGCATTTTTCACAGCTCTAAATAATGCTGCAATGGATGGTTTTGTAAATAGACCTTCTCTTCCCTCTCTATTTCCTTAGGATACAGTTCTAGAAATGGGATTACTGGATTGAGGCATTTGAACATTTAAAAACTCCTCCATGTATGTGTGTAATATTTTCAAGTATTGTCATTATGTTACATGAAAAATGGGATCTTCCTTTGATTTGCTTTTCTCTGATTAGTAGTGAATCTAAAGAAGCATTTTAGGGGCACCAGGGTGGCTCAGTTGGTTAAGCATCTAACTTTGGCTCAGGTCATTATCTCACGGTTTGTGGGTTTGAGCCCCGCATCGGGCTCTGAGCTGATAGCTCAGAGCCTGGAGCCTGTTTCGGATTCTGTGTTTCCTCTCTCTCTCTGACCCTCCCCTGCTCACGCTGTCTCTCTCTCTCTCTCTCTCTCACATAAATAAATAAAACATTAAAAAAAATTTTTTTTTTAAAAAGAAGCATTTTAATGATTCCGGGGAAGGCCCAGGAGATTTTAGGGGGGAAGAGGACACAATTCACTTTTGAAGGACAGTACTTAAAATGTATGTCATATCGACTTTAGCTGTGGTAAAAGTGAGTGGTAACATCCTGTGTGGCTCAGGAAGTTCAGCGACAGTCTTGATTTGGGCTCAAGTCATGATCTCACAGTTCTTGAGATTGAACCCTGCATCAGGCTCTGCACTGACAACGCGGAGGCTGCTTGGGATTCTCTCTCTCCCTCTCTCTCTCCCCCTCCTCTGTTCTCTCTTTTTCAAATAAATAAATAAATATAAAAAGAAAAAAAAAAGAGGGGCGTCTGGGTGGCTCAGTCGGTTTAGCATCAGACTTTGGCCCATGGTCTGACGGTCCCTGAGTTCGAGCCCCCAGTTGGGCTCTGTGCTGATGGTGCAGAGCCTGCGTGGGATTCTCTCTCCTCTCTCTTTGCCCCCCCCATGCTTTCTCTCTCTATCAAAAATAAATAAATAAACTTAAAAAGAGGAAGTGAGGGGTGCCTGGGTGGCTTAGTCGGTTAAGCGTCCGACTTTCGCTTAGGTCATGATCTCACGGTTCGTGGGTTCGAGCCCCGCGTCGGGCTCTGTGCTGACTGCCAGCTCAGAGCCTGGAGCCCGTTTCAGTCTGTGACTCCCTCTCTCTCTGACCCTCCCCTGCTCACGCTCTCTCTCTCTCTAGAAATAAATTTAAAAAACCTTAAAAAAAATTAAAAAAAAAAAAAAAGAAGTGAATGGTAGAGTGTTGAGGCCAGAGAGATTTGGGCTTGAAGCCTACCACCTTCCGGAGTTGACCTTGGGCAGGCTTGTTGCCTGTATCTGTAAGAATGGAGCCATGAGAGCAGCTGCCTCCTTGTGTCCTGCGGAGACCTCCTGAGGCGACCCACCCACAGCTCAGCTTGTGCCTGCCCTGGAGTAAACACTCAGCACATCACTGTCAGGGGCATGACGCGTATGGACGTTTGGAAATACTCCAAAGTGTTCACAGCGATCATAGCTGGAGAGCAACATTTTGTGTGAGCTTCGGCTGTGGTGTGTTTCCCCCCCCTTACCTTGTTCTGTATTTTTGAAGATTTTTACATCGATCATGTGTTACTTTAATGCATTCAAAAAACTTTTGAAAACGTGTTTTATAAAATGCAGCGCCTCCCAGCTGGAAGCCCTCACTCCTCAAGGTTTGCAAACTTTTCAGCACTAAGCCGGCCCCCCGGGCAGCTGCCCCCCACCCCACCTGCAGCTGAGTCTCAGCAGGCTGCAAGGCTCAGTGGCTGGGGCCGCATGCCAGGTGCACAGCTGTGACCCCTTGCAGCCTGAGCTGCTCTAGCCGGGCGAATCGAGGGCCCGGCCGGCTCGGGAGACGGTCCTGCCGGAGCTGAGCAGAGATGGGGGAGCCAAAAACTGCTGTGCGCGCCCCAGCCCAGCCGGTACCACCATCTGTGTTTCTGGCCTGGCAATCCCCAGCAGTCCTTGGATTATTTTTAGAATTGACAGAGGCCTTCCAGATCACCTAGCCTGTGGTTCAGCCCCGGCTGCGCATGAGACTCACTCAGGAAGCATCCTGAAACAAGGGGATGCTCAGGCCCTCCTCCAAATCCTCAACCCCCACCCCGAGGTGGACGCCGCCCTCGGCGGGCGGCCCTGGATGGTCCTCACGCTGCAGTTCACGGGAGGAGGTCGGGAAGCCAAGTGGCATCACATGGCACACTGCCCGACTGGGGCACAGACCTCAGCCTGGTGATGCAGCCCGGTCGTCGGAGTCCTGATGTGCTGAGAGGTCTGAGTGGTTCCCAGAGACTTCCTCAGACAGCCTCTCAGCGAGTCTTCGAAACGGGGTGAGGAAGGTGGCTAGATATTACCTCTGCTTTAAAGACTAGGAAACTGAGGCCCAGATGGGCGAATTCCAAAGTCTGAGACAAAGCCAGAGCTGTAATCTGACTTAATTCCCAAGACACCCAGAGGCATGACTCCATCCAGGGGGAGACAGGAGAAAATGCCTCCGAGGGCTTACATTCCTGCGCTCTGCCCCAGACCCACTGTATCAGCGCCTCTGGGTGTGAGAGAGAGTAAGCGCAGTTTCTAGAAACTCCTCAAGGGACTAAAGCCTGAGGATCATTTCAAGTGCATCCACTGTGGTGACCTGAGGCTAAATAGCAACAGAATATGCCTATTTAGAATTTAATTTTAATGGGCACAGGGAAGGGGGGTGGACAGGGGAGACTTCTAAGTTCAAGACTGATAAACAAAAGAAAACCTCAAAAAAATTATAATTAGCACTCTCAGGGAGATAAGATGCTACATTTATTAAAATAAAATAGGATGGTATTTAATTTTAAAAGGAATGACAACATTGGAAAATAAAATGCTGAATGGCAGTGCCTTTTTAAAAAATTTTTTAAATGTTTTATTTATTTTTGAGAGAGAGAGATAGAGACAGTTTGAACAGGGTAAGGTCAGAGAGAGAGGGGGAGACACAGAATCTGAAACAGCCTCCAGGCTCTGAGTTAGCTGTCAGCACAGAGTCCGACGCGGGGTTCGAACTCATGAACCATGAGGGCATGACCTGAGTCGAAGTCGGACGCCCAACTGACTGAGTCACCCAAGCGCCCCTGAATGACAGTGCCTTTTAACCCAAAATCCTGGCTTAGCCACACTATCAGTTAAGTATATATAAGGACATTTTCAGCTCTCCAAAGTAAAAAATGAACCACACAGCAAGTAAACACACAAAAGAATGTGTCCTTTCTCAGAAAGCCATTGTGCATCATACCTCGGAACCAACCAATTCGGATGGGAGCAAAGGGACAAAGGACAGAGGACTCTAGATGAGTATCTCCAGGAAAATAATGGACAGATATTTGAACCTAAGGAAAACCATAACAAGAAGCATTGAATGGAGCTGTTGGAATGTAGGGGAAGCCTTGGCCAGAGATTTGGAGAAAACTAAAGAAATAAGAATGAAGCAGGGGCAGCTGGCTGGCTGAATTGGTGGAGTGTGACTTTAGATCTCAGGGTTGTGAGTTCAAGCCTCACGTTTGGTGTAGAGATCACTTAAAAATAAAATCTTTAAAAAAAACCCTTACATGTAAATTTTATTTCATTTGTAAATGTTTATTTATTGAGAAGGAGAGAGAGAGAGAGACGGAGGGAGAGACTCCCAAGCAGTCTCCGTGCTGTTAGCACAGAGCCTGATGCAGAGCTTGATCTCATGAACATGAGATCATGACCTAAGCTGAAATCAAGAGTCAGATGCTTAACCGACTGAGCCACCTAGGCGCCCCCCCCTCAAAAAAAAAAAATAAATTTAAAAAAAAGAAGGAAGGAGGCAGACACAAAAAGTAATGTTAGAAATGGGGGCGCCTGGGTGGCTTAGTCGGTTGGGCGTCCGACTTTCGCTTAGGTCATGATCTCGCGGTTGTGGGTTCGAGCCCCGCGTCGGGCTCTGTGCTGACTGCCAGCTCAGAGCCTGGAGCCTCTTTCGGTCTGTGACTCCCTCTCTCTCTGACCCTCCCCTGCTCACGCTGTCTCTCTCTCTCCTAGAAATAAATAAAACATAAAAAAAATAAATAAATAAAAAAATAAAATAAAAATAAAAAGGAGGAAACATACACCACAAATCAATCTACCTTAAAAAAAAGTAATGTTAGAAATGAAATGTAATTTTAAAAAGTAATTAAAAAAAAGGAAATGTAATCCAAATACTTCACCTGGCTTAGTTGTGAACAGTATTTCATAGGTATGATCATGGAAACACTGATTATTTCACTCAAAACTGTGATACATTAAAAAATTCTGTTTAGTGTTTATTTATTTTTGAGAGACAGAGAGAGAGACAGAGGGTGAGCAAGGGAGGGGCAGAGTGAGAGGAAGACACAGAATCCAAAACAGGCTCCAGACTCTGAGCTGTCAGCACAGAGCCCAACACGGGGCTCGAACCCACAAACCGCAAGATCATGACCTGAACTGAAGTCAGATGCATAACCAACTGAGCCACCCAGATGCCCTACAAAACTGTGACACATTTAAAGGCTAGGGGAAGGGGTGCCTGGGAGGCTCAGTCGCAAGCATCTGACTCTTGATTTCAGCTCAGGTCATGATCTCACGATTTTGAGATTGTACAATTGGTTTAGCCTTTTCATTAAGTTTTTCTTTCTTCACTTTTTGAGACAATTGTAGATTCACATGCATTTTTTTGACTGTTTATTTTTGAGAGAGAGAGAGAGAGCACCCACACATGAGCAGGGATGGGGCAGAGAGAAAGAGGTAGACACAGAATCCAAAGCAGGCCCAGGCTGCTAGCTGTCAGCACAGAGCCAGATGCAGGGCTTGAACTCATTAACCACAAAATCATGACCCGAGCCAAAGTCTGACGCTAAACTGACGGCGCCACCCAGGCGCCCCAATTTCAGGATTTCCATGGACCATTGATTTCCTTTGTCTCTCACTGTTTTGCTTTTTCAACGGGGATGTCTATAGCAGTTAGCCCGTCTGCGTCCTCCACATGTGAGGGCAGGGGGCAAACATCGTTTCTTTCTCATTGCACAAATCCCCAGAGCAGAGCCACGTCTGGGAGCCACAAGTACCCCTAAGGAGATTCATCTACACCTGGCCCTGACTGAGGTGATGAAATTCTGGACTTTGAACTGACGCCGTAATGGAAAGAGACTCTGGGGGGAACTCGGGAAAGAGTGACCGTATTTTGCATGGGATCGGGACATGAATCTGGGGGCGCCGAACGCGGGCTGTGGGCAGCAGCTTCTAAAAAGGCCTTTATCGGTCGCGCTACAAGTGTTCGTGTCTCTTTCCTTGACCATGGGCCGCAGAACCTAAAACCCTTCCTGGAACCAAGAGCACTTGAGCAAGGCACTCCAGACCCCGTGTCGTGGCTCGATGCATGGCCCTGGGCGGCAGCTTCCCTGAGAGAGCAGGGCTCATGGAAAGCCGGCCTCGGCATCTCCCGGGGCTCCCGGGACCTGCCTTGCTCCACTCTCCCCTCCTGCCTGCCTGCAGCTTCCTGCACCCCCCCCCCCCCCCCCCCCCCCCCGCCCGCCTCTGTGCTTCTCCTCCTGTCCCGCTACCCGCCAGACCACTGCCTCCTTAGGCCGCCGCTAGACGCTCTCCCCTAGAATCCTCACACTCTGCCGGGACCTGAGGAGGAAAGCAGCCTCCGTCACCTTGGAAGGGTCAGGGAAGGAAAACATCCTGAGTTTTCAGGGGCCCCAGCTCTCCTTTAGAGCCCAGGATCCTCATCCCTGGAGGTCGGGTCGGGCGCTGGCCTCCAGGCAACATTGCCAGGCCCTTAGTCACCGCCCTTCTGGACAGACCTGCTGCGGCTGTGCCCGTCCTTGTTCATAGCCTGTTCCTAATGTGAAGGTGGTGCTGGGAGCCGGGTGATTGACAGCTGGGGCTCCGCTGGGGCTCATTAAGGGAAGCCAGGTGGGGATCCTGACAAGGGAGCTCTCCCCTGCCAACCGCAGACCCAGGCGGCAGGCGTGGAGCATGGGGGACGGGGCAGATCTCCCTGTCCCTGCATCTTGCCAGTTCGAGGCCCCGCCGCGCCCACTGCCGAGGGTGAGACTGCACTCCTGAAGGCCCAGCACGGGACTGGAATTTTTGGAAGTGCCAACGCCTCTGTCCTGTGGGTCGCCTCGGACCCCTGGCATTTGCCCTTCACTGCCTTCCGTTCTAGAGCCCCACGGGAGACTCCACACCGCTTCCAGCTCTTCTTCCTCCCAGGCCAAACCCTTCTTCCTCCACTTCCTGGGCTTGTGACACACTGGCCCCTGCTGTCATCATTATGATGTGTTGATTGAATCTTCAAAGAGCTCTTAATGAACTATAGTGTTGAAAACTATATGTAGACCGCACATCCACATCTCTATTCATAACATAGGCCAATTTTCCAGTTCTGTGTATACCCTTTTATGTCACTCAAATATTTTTAAAAGTTTATTTATTTTGAGAGAGAGGAAGAGAGAGCAGGGGAAGGGCAGAGAGAGAGCGAGAGACAGAATCCTAACCAGACTCTGAGCTGTCAGCACAGAGCCCCAAGTGGGGCTCAAACCCATGAACTATGAGATCATGACCTGAGCTGAAACCAAAAGTCAGACACTTACCGGCTGAGCCACCCAGGCATCTCTTGTTCAAATATTTTTATGAGTCTTTAGTTACTTTCAAAATCAGGAATAAATAATGGAGATTTCCCATTTGGAAGGTGATTATTTTCTTCTGGTGATCAAGCACAAATACTCCATGGGCTGACTGGCCAACAGTACTGGGATCCCTATCCTGAGTAACCTTGAGCAGGTACTTAATCTCTCCTTGCTTTAGAATCCTCACATGTAAAATGGAGTGAATAACCATTCATCCCTCAGGGGGCTGTTGTGAAGGTTAAGTGAGTCAATGCGTGTGAAGTGCCCATTGATACATAGTAAGTCTTTTTTTTTTTTTTTTAATGTCTTTATTTATTTCTAGGAGAGAGAGAGACAGTGTGAACAGGGGAGGGTCAGAGAGAGAGGGAGTGACAGACTCTGAAACAGGCTCCAAGCTCTGAGCTGGCAGTCAGCACAGAGCCCGACGCGGGGCCCGAACCCGGGAACCTCGAGATCATGACCTAAGCGAAAGTCAGACGCTTAACCGACTAAGCCACCCAGGCGCCCCATACATAGTAAGTCTTAAATAAGTATTTGTCAAATAAAAATGGAAAATTCATGGGGCACTTGGCTGGCTCAGTTGGTAGAGCATGCGACTCTTGATGTTGGGGTTGTTGAGTTCCAGCCCCACATTGAGTGGAGAAATTACTTAAAAATGAAATCTTAAAAAACAAAACAAAGCAAATTCAGGAGCACCTGGATGGTTCAGTCAGTTAAGCATCCAACTTTGGCTCAGGTCATGATCTCACTCACGGTTCATGAGTTTGAGCCCCATGTCAGGCTCTGTGCTGACAGCTCAGAGCCTGGAGGCTGCCTCAGATTCTGTGTCTCCCTCTCTCTCCGTACCTCCTCCACTCATACTCTGTCTCTCTCGCGCGCGCTCAAAAATAAATAAAACATTTTTTTTAATTAAAAAAAAAATCAGCCCAGCTGGCTGTGGAAGGCTGGTGAGCCATAGGGCCAATGGCTCCCATTTTCGCCACTGCTCTGATCCTACCCACTGTGGCCCCTTGTCCCCAAGGTCAAGTGTAGGAATTTATGCCCGCTCCAGTTACTGCTCCAAGCTACTGGCCCAGGGCATTGCCCAACCCCTCGGCCCCTGCAGGTCCTGTGCACCTTCCTCCACCTCTGCCTGTGAATTCTGCCCTGAGGACGACAAGGGCCCGTGGACAGGGCACCCACAACCCGGCCCCCCACTTCCCAGTTCAGTGAATCCCTCCCTGTCCCTCCAGGGCCGCCCTGGAGCCATAGGACCGGTCTGGCCTTGAACCCTGACTGCAACCGCCTGATGCACCAGGAGCAGCCCGCCAGTCGGTTAGCGCGCCCGGCTCTGCTGGTCCCGCACCGTGGAGTGTGGCCTCGGACCGAGTCCCAGCCATCTTGCCTGGCTGAGGGTGAAGGCCACCCGTCCCTGGCAGTGAGGCCAGTGTTTCCCTCCTGAGGGCCCACCACTGACGTCATCCTCTCTCAGCACCCTCACACCTGTCACCACCACACACCTCTGCTTCTCCCGGGACAGAGAAGCGCTGTGAGGATTCACCCGGTAGTTGACTGTGGCTGAAGGGTCTGCTTCCACGCTTTCTCAGGTTGTTGTATCCAGGCTGCTCTGAGGGTCTCAGTCCCTCACCAGGTGCTGAGTAGAGGCTTCCCCTCGTTCTTTGCCATGTGGGCCTCTCCACGGGGGAGCTTGTAAGGCAACTGACTTTCCCTAACGGAAGTGAGTGAGAGCACCAGAAGGGGCCCCCCAAAAAGAAGTCAGAGTTGTTTTGTAACCTGTGGCACAGTGAGAGATGTATATTTGGTCTTTGTCCCCAGTGCCTGTCACAGAGCTCCTGAATCCCAGGGAATTTCCTGGTAGCAGAAATGAGAGGATCTTTTGTCCTAATGAGGTGATTCTTAGCAGGCCTCTAGATAGCTTCAGGATGAACGCTGGTCACCAGAAAGACACAGGTGTGATTAGGCGGTTGGGACTTGCAGCTCAACACCCTCCCCCACCCCACAACCTCTGGGTAAGGGAAAGGGGCTGGAGGTTAAGTTAATCGCCAGCTGCCAGTGACTTTTAAAAACATGTTTGTTTGTTTTGAGAGAAAGAGAGAGAATAAGCGGGTGCAGACGAGCATGTGCAAGCCAGGAAGGGGCAGAGAGAGAGAAGAAGAGAGAGAATTCCAGGCAGGCTCCGAACTGTCAGAGCAGAGCCTGACATGGGGCTCGATCCCACAAACTGTAAGATCATGACCTGAGCCTAAATCAAGAGGCCGACGCTTAACCGACTGAGCCACCCAGGCACCACCCACTCCCTACCCCCGCCCCAGTTGCCAATGATTTCATCCACCATGCCTACATGATGAAATCTCTATAAAACACCAGAATGACAGAGTTCAGAGAGCTTCCAGGTTGCTGATAACATTGAGGTGCCAGGAAGGTGGCATATCTAAAGAAGGCATGGAAGCTCTGTGACCCCTCCACCATACCTTGCCTTAGGCATCTCTTCCATTTGGCTGTTTCTGAGTAGTATTAAATTTTTTTTTAAGTTTATTTATTTTACGAGAGAGAGCAAGCTGGGTAGAATCAGAGAGAGAGAATCCCAAACAGGCTCTGCACAGAACCTGACACGGGGCTCAAACTCAAAAACCACTAGATCATGACCTGAGCTGAAATCAAGAGCTGAGCTCAACCAACAGAGCCATGCAGGCATCCCTCTGAGTGGTATTCTTAATAATAATTTGATAATAGTAAGTAAAGTGTTTTTCCTGAATCCTGTGAGCCATTCTAGTAAATTATACAAACTGACAAGCTTGTGCATCAGAAATGCAGATGGTGACCTGAGACTTGTGGCTGATATCTGGGGCCAAGGGGAGGGCGAGAGAGTCTTGTGGGACGTAGCCCTTAACCTGTGTGGTCTGCGCTCACTCTGGGTAGTTAGTGTCAGAAATGAATTAAATGTAGGACACCCAGGTGGTCAGAGAGATTGTTGGTGTGGAAAAAGCTCACACATTTGGTGTCAGAAATACTGTGACTAAAAATGGCTCAAAATCGAATCTTTGTTAGCAAGGAAAAGAAATAAAAGGCACAGAGATTGGAAAAGAAGAGATAAAACTGTTTCTATTATCAGATAACATGATGGTCTGCATAGAAAATCCCAAGGTCTCCACAAAAAAACTCCTTAAACTAATAAGTGAATTTAGCAAGGTCACAAGATACAGGGCCAATATACAAAAAGAAACCATATTTGTATATGCTAGCACTGCGCAAGTAGAAACCAAAATTTAGAAAAAAATTAATACTGTTTATAATACTAAAAAATGAAATGCTTAGGCATAAATCTAATAACATGAAGATCTAAATAAATGGAGATGGGTCCCTGGCTGGCTCAGTTGGTAGAGGATGTGACTCTTGATCTCAGGGTTGTGGGTTCGAGCCTCACCTTAGGTGTAGAGATTACTTAAAAATAAAGTCTTTAAAAAAAATGGAGAAACATACCATGTTCATTTGTTGGCACACTTAACATAGTAAAGATGTTAGTTCTCCCTAAGTCCATTAAACTCAATTCCAACAAAAATCCCATTAAGGTTTTTCATAGACATAGATAAGATGATTCTAAAGTTGATATGAAGGGGTGTCTGGCTGGGTCAGTTGGTGGAGCATGAGACTCTTGATCTAGGGCTTGTGAGTACAAGTCCTACATAGGGTATAGAGGTTACTTAAAAATAAAATCTTTTGATAGGTGCCTGGGTAGCTCAGTCATTTGAGCATCCGACTTCGGCTCAGGTCATAATCTTTCGGTTCGTGGTTTCGAGCTCCACGTCAGGTTCTGTGCTGACAGCTCAGAACCTGGAGCCTGCCTGGGATTCTCTGTGCCTCCCTCTCTCTCTGCCCCTTCTCCGTTCACACTCTGTCTGTCTCTCTCTCTCTCCAAATAAAATAAAGACATTAAAAAAAAAAAAAGACCTGAGCCGAAATCAGGCACCCCTACACAACCCATTATTTATTTGTTTATTTGTTTGTTTATTTGTTTAAAATGTTTATTTTGAGAGAGAAAGTGCAAGTCAGGGGTTGGGGGACAAAGACAGAGTGGGACAATGGATCTGAAGAAGTGGGCTCTGTACTGACAGCAGACAGCCCAATACAGGGTTTAACCTCACGAACTGTGAGATCATGGCCTGAACCAAAGTTAAATGCTTAATTGGCTGAGCCACCCAGGCGCCCCTACACAACCCATTTTAAAGTTAAAGTAATCTTGGGGTGTCCGACTCTTGATTTCAACTCAGGCCATGATCTCACTATTTGTGAGATTGAGATTGTGCGATCTCACTATTTGTCCCATGTTGGGCTTTGTGCTGACAGTGTGGAGTCTGGTTGGGATTCTCTCTCTCCCTCTCTCTCTGCTCCTCCCCTGCTCTGTCTCTCAAAATAAATAAATAAACAAACTTAAAAAAAAAAACTAAAGTAATCAAGGTGTGCCTGGCTGGCTCAGTCGGTGGATCTTGTGACTCTTGATCTCAGGGTTGTGAGTTCAAGCCCCATGTTGGGTGTAGAGATTAGTTAAAATAAAATCTTAAAAAAAAAAAAAGCTGATGTAATCAATACATTGTGCTACTGGCGAATGCTTAGATATGCAGACCAATGAAATAAGATAGAGAGTTCAGAAATTTATCCACAGAAATATGGAGGTTTGATTTTTGACATTGGTGCAACAGAGGAAGGATAATCTTTCTGAGAAATAATATTGAAACAATTCTAATCCATAAACAAAAAAACCCACTTTGACTTAACTTTCATGCCTTATTTTATTTTAAAGATTTTTTTAAAAGATTCTATTTTATTTAAAAAATTTTTTAAAAATATTTACTTATTTATTTATTTTTTTGAGAGAGAGCAAGGGGCAGAGAGAGGGGGAGAGAGAACCCCAAGCATTCTCCGCACTGTCAATGCAGAGCCCGACTCGGGGTGGAACCCATGAACCATGAGATCATGCTCTAAGCTGAAATAAAAAGTCAGATGCCTAACTAACTGAGCCACCAGGCTCCCCTAAAGATTTTGTTTTTGAGTAATTTCTATACACAAATTGGGGCTCAAACTCACAACCCAGAGATAAAGAGTCACATCTCCACCGACTGATCTAGCCAGGTGTCAGCCTGGTGCCTTACTTTAACAACAATAAATAAAGATTTATTTATTTATTTTGTGTGTGTGTGAGAGAGAGAGAGAGCATGTGCAATGTGTGCCAGCTGGGGAGGGACAATGGGAGGGAGAGGGAGAATCCCAAGCTGGCTGATGGAGCCTGATGTGAGGCTCAAACTCATGAACCATGAAATCGAGCCCTGAGCCCAAATCGAGAGTCAGACACTTAGCCTACTGGACCATCCAGGTGCCCCCTCATGCTTTATTTTTAAAAATTAAGTCAAAATTGGGGTTCCTGGGTGGTCAGTTGGTTAAGCATCTGACTTCAGGTCACGATCTCACAGTTCGTGAGTTTGAGCCCCGGGTCAGGCTCTGTGCCGACAGCTCAGAGCCTGGAACCTGCTTTGGATTCTGTCTCCCTCTCTCTCTGCCCCTCACCTGCTCATGCTCTCTCTCTCTCTCTCTCTTTCTCAAAAATAAACATTAGGGGCGCCTGGGTGGCTTAGTCGGTTAAGCGTGCGACTTTCGCTTAGGTCATGATCTCGCGGTTGGTGGGTTCGAGCCCCGCATCGGGCTCTGTGCTGACTGCCAGCTCGGAGCCTGAAGCCTGTTTCGGTCTGTGACTCCCTCTCTCTCTGACCCTCCCCTGCTCACGCTGTCTCTCTCTCTCTCTCCTAGAAATAAATAAACCTTAAAAAAAATTAAAAAAAAAAACATTAAAAAAACGCTTTAAAAAGTTAAGTCAAAATTGATTATATGGACATTAAAAACATTTGTGCATCAGAGGACATGAATAGGTATTTCTCAAAAGGCAAAAAGACAAACAAATTGCCGATAAGGACAGAAAAAGATGTTCAATGTCATTAGTCATTAAGAAAATGTAAATCGAAGGCACAATGAGATACCACTACACACCCACTAGGATGAAGATAATGTATTTATTTATTTATTTATTTATTTATTTATTTATTTATTTTTAAATAGAAAGAGGGTGCAAATGAGCGAGAGGCAGAAAGAGGGAGAGAGAAAACGAGGGAGAAGTGAGGCTCACCAGAAGCAGGGTGAGCTTCACGTTTTCCCTGAAGTAGGGCTGGCATTCACCTGATGTGGGACTTGAACTCAAAAACCGTGACATCGTGACCTGAGACAAAGTCAGATGCTTAACCAACTGAGCCACCCAGGTGCCAGAGAAACTGGAATTCTTATACCTTGCTGGTACAAATGTAAAACGGTGCAGCCACTGCGGAAGAATAGTTTATTAGTTTTTCAAAAAGTTAAACAGAATTACCACATGATCCAACAGTTCTTTTACTAGCTATTGACTCAAAAGAACGGAAAACAAGTACGCAAGCAAATATTTGTACATGTTTACTATATTCATAGCAGCATTATCCATAACAGCCAAAAGATGGAAACAACCCAAATATCCATCAATGGATGACTACATGAAATTTATTCAAATATCAATCTAGATAACTAAATTGTAGCATATATAAATGATGGGATATTATTCAGTCATAAGCATAAATGAAAAATTTTGAGCTTTTTTTAAAAATAAATTCTACCCCCACTATAGGGCTCAAACTCACAGCTCTGTGATCAAGAGTCCCATGCTCTACCAAGTGAGTCAGCCAGGTGCCCTAAAGGGATGAAATACTGACACATGCTACAACATGGATGAACCCTGAAAAAACATGCTAGCTAACAGAACACATATTAATTGATTTTATTTTATGCAATGTCAGGATAGGTAAATCCATTAGAAACAGAAATCAAATAGGTGGTTTCCAGGGAGGGGAAAGTCAGTACTGGTTTTTTCTTTTTCTTGTCTTTTCTTTTTTTTTTTTGGAGAATTGAAATGTTTGGAACTAGATAGAGGTGGTGATTTCATAATATTGTGAATATAGTAAAAGCAACTGAACTTATACTTTATTTTTTTAAGTTTATTTATTTATTCTGAGAGAGAGAGAGAATGAGTGGGGAAGGGGCAGAGGGAGAGGAAGGGAGAGAATCCCAAGCAGGCTCCACACTGTCAGCACAGAGCTCAATTCGGGGCTTGAACTCCCAAATCGTTAGACCATGACCTGAGCCTAAATCAAGAGTTGGACACTTGACCAACTGAACCACCCAGCTGCCCCTGAACTGTATACTTTAAAATGGTTAGTTTTATTTTATGCGAATTTAAACTCAATAAAAATTAATTGTATAGTTCTTGGATGATGTAATAGAATTTGGTGGTAAAATAAATTTAATTATAGATATAAACATATAAAGTAAAACTATAAAACTTTTAGAAGAGAACATTGGAGACCATCTTTGTGACCTGGGGTTAGGCAAAGAATTCTTAGCCATGATACTCGAGGAATGATCCATAAAAGGAAAAAACATTGAATTTCATCAAAGTTAAAAACCTTTGCTCTGTGACAGACATGATTAAGAAAATGGAAAGATAAGCCAGTGGGAAAAAATTATTTGTACATCATGTATGTGATAAGGGCTTGTGTCTAGAATATATAAAGAACTGAACTCAAAAAACAAACAACCTAATTAAAATATGGGCAAAATAGGCATGTCACCAAAAAAAAGATATGCAAATATCTAATAAGCATATGGAAATGCTGAATATTATTAGCTGATCTGGAATAGTATATTAAGACCACATTGAGAGACCATTACATACCCATCCAGATGGCTATAATGAAAAGAACTGTAAGGATTAGGCTAATTTTCAGGTATGTCTATTACTAATACACATTGGGAGACTGGAGAAATGACCATTACAATATGAACACAAACCTCAGTCATCTACTCTGAACTGGACTTTGGCAAGAACTCCATTTATTGCTATTTATTACCTGATCCCTATATGCTCCTATTCTTTTTTTAAAGATTTTTTTAAAAGTTTTTAATTTTTATTTTTTTAAAATGTTTTTATTTATTCCTGAGAGAGAGACACACAGCATGAGCAGGGGAGGGTCAGAGAGAGAGGGAGACACAGAATCCGAAGATAGGCTCCAGGCTCTGAGCTGGCTGTCAGCACAGAGCCCGTCGCAGGGCCGGAACCCACGAACCGCGAGATCATGACTTGAGCTGAAGTCGGGCGCGCAACTGACTGAGCCACCCAGGCGCCCCTAAAGATTTTATTTTTAAGTAACCTCTACACCCAATGTAGGGCTTGAACCCACAACTCTGAGAGCAGGAGTCTCACATTTCACCGACTGAGCCCCGCAGGAACCTTGTATATGTTCCTCTTCTAACAACGAACCATGATTACACTTTAGGTCTCAGGTTATCAAAGTCAACTGGGAGTCTGTGGCCAGTTGTCCTCAAAATGTTATGTATGTCCTTTCCCCTGTGCCCGGTGACCCAAGCAAATAGCCCTCGGTCCCTCTGGGAGAAGGCCAGAAGGAATCATTACCACGTTCAATCGCCGTGTGTGGCAGGGTCCTTCAACCCTGGAGTTCCAGCCTCTTCTTCAGTCGGCGGGCTCCGGTTTTGAAAACTGACTTTGGGTAGCAACTGGACAAGGGGGTGTGACTTTTTATTGGAGCAACTGCTCTTAGCTTCGTCATCATCACCCTGATTTCCCCCCCGCCCCCATGGTTCAATTTGAATAGTACCCTTGTTGGCTAACCAAATATTTTGCCTGTGGTTCTGCCAAGTTCTATTAACTGCCACCATAACTCTCCTCCGCCCTGACCCTGCTGGCTGCCATTTCAGTCTTGCTGCTCGCTGTGATGATTACAGCCCCCTGGCTTCAAGCAGTTAGGCACTGCCACTTGCTCCGCATGGCTTTGGAGTCCTCTCTGGCCATTACTGAGTGAGCCCCTGCAGGGGAGGAGAATGGGTTCGCAAGGGGAAATCCTGGAGACAGCTTTGATACCAGGCAGTCAGGCCCCAGACACCACACTTTTATCCAGTTCCTGCCACTGCCTGCTCAACCGAGAAAATAAAGGTTAATGACCCCTTGGAAGTCTGCGAGGGCTGAGGGCTGGGCATGGGGCCGCCTTTGGATTTCACGTTGATCCACTGCCCCCATGTGGCCACAGCCCAAACTTCATCCTCGTTTGTTCCCCAACGGTAGCTGGCCCTTCGGTTTCTGGCCCCTGCTGTAAAGACCCTCCGTCCTCACCCTGATGGGAAGCATACCCTCGCTGGCCTCTGAAAGCACTGTGTGGTCTTGGACTGGTTACTTACCCTCCTGGGCCTCACTTCCCTCCTTTCTAAAATGGGGTGATAATAGCAAAGTACACGAAGTGATGAAATAAATTAATGCAACAAAATTCCTGGATCACTAAGGGCCCAATAAAGATTAACTCTCGTGCTGTAATGCTCAGTTCTTTTCTCTCTAAATCAGAGGTGGCTGGGGGTGCCTGACTGGCTGCATCGGTGGAGCATGTGACTCTCGATCGCTAAGTGGTGAGTTCGAGCCCCACACTGGGTGTAGAGGTTACTAAAAAAAAATTTTTTTTTTTTTAAATTAGGGGCACCTGCGTAGCTCAGTTGAGTGTGTGGGACTTCAGCTCAGGTCATGATCTCATGGTCTGTGAGTTCAAGCCCTGCATGGGGCTCTGTGCTGGCAGTGTGGTGCCTGCTTGGGATCCGTTCTCTCTGCCCCTCTCCCACTTGCACTCTCCTTCTCTCTCTCTCAAAATAAATAAATCTTAAGAAAATATTCTTAAGGGTGGCAACGGCCACCCTGACACCCGTGCTACACCCACTGGGTGAGCTGCGAAGGCAGCTGCCAGCGTTGGGACTCCGCGGTCAACACGAGGCCACCCCCTTTCAAGGTTCCTTGAGAAACGCTCCGCTAGACTAGCTTGGTTCTTGCTGGCTTGCCTCAGATCACCGCTGAGTAAAAGGTGTAGACGTTGCTGAGATAATGGCAGGCCTGGCTCAGACGGTGATTTTGAGACTCAGGAGGAGAAGTCCCTCACTAGAGAATGCTCGTCTGCTCTCAAAGCTGGAAGGACCTTGATCCCCAGGCCGGGGTCATGGAAGTATGTGTTCCCCTCTAACCTCTCCTTCCGGGACCGGCTGTCGGAGCCTCCCAGGTGTGGGCCCACCAGGTGCCTCCCGGGACAGGAGTTGTGCCCTTAACACAGCCGGCCTGGCGGGCAGCTCCTAGCGCCCTGAGTGTCTCAGAGTAGCAGAGCCAGGCTCAAGGACAAGGAACTGCTCCCACCCGACACGGCCAGCCTGGGCCGGAGCTGGGACTCAGTCCCAGACCTGGCTCTCCCCATGCTTGGCCCTGAGTCACCAGAGCAGGGCCTCCCTGCCTCCCTGTCAACACGGGGCTCATTCATGGGCACCGATCGCCAGCTCCAGAGACCCAGAAAGGAAGCCGTGCCCCTGCTCGCCCACCCCCATCACTGCCGAAGTAATCCCTTCAGTCATAGACACCAGCAGAAATGTTTCAGGAGCTGCGGCCTCTCGTTCCCAGCAATTAGCCAACCTCGTCCATCTTGAGGACAGCAGAGGCAGCTGGAAGATGAGGCGGGTAATTGAAGAAGGCGTAGGTGAAGGGCCATGACTCAAATGTTCCTAACAGGCGATGACCTCCAGGCTGTGGAATGCTAGGCTTTGGAAACAATGTTCAAATATAGCATAAAGGCCACCAGTTTAATTCTTAATCCTGAGAAAGAAATTTATGTGTATTCCTGGGCCAGAGTTTGTAAAAGTTATCAAGTGGCTTTAAGTGTCTACCCAAAAACTTTCCCAAGGATGACTTTCTAAATGTTCCCAGGGAGACTTTTCTGAGTTCTTGGATCCTCCGAACGTGTCATAGTGAAGATAAGGCGGAGATTTTGAAGGGGTTAGAGAAGGACATTAGAAGAACAAATCTAATGTGTTTTCTAGAAATGTCCTAATTTTAATTTACTGTCATATCAGATATCATGCCAGATGGATTTCATTCTGTCCGATTTGAGTCACACCACCTGGGTCAGGATCTTGGCTTTGGCAGTGACGAGACCTGGAAAATTTATCTGATCTCCCGTCTTAGTGTTAAGCATTTCCCAGCAACAGTGTGGTGGCCCAGGGGCCTGTGGCGAGCATCACCGTGGCTGCAGGGCTGGCCAGCCCCACCCCCACCGACTGGGCTGCAGGAGACACCGAGTGCACACGGGTCGGACAGGATGTTACCTACACAGGCAGCAAGAGCAAAGTCAGCGCGGCATCAGCTCCTTGCGTCCCTGGTCCCACAGGATGGCACCGAGCTGGGGGCCCAGATAACAGATGGCACAGGCAGGGAGCCACTCTGCTGCGCGGAAACCAACTGTCACCTCTAGCCTAGCAGCTTTATGGACTTCGTCGGGGGCCTGCAGACATCTTGTGGAAGCAGGGAGACAGTGGAAAGTGCTGCACTTTGGAGACTGGGAAGAGGGATGAGAAATGGCCTCACAGCAGGCTTCTGAAAGCTAGGGAGGTAGGTGAGAATCAGCCCCAGGGCAGCAACCCACTAGGCCACTTACCTCCCTAGGGGACCTGCCTCAGACTGCCCATTGAAGGTGCAAGGTCCTGGGTGCCAGGGCAGAGCTGCTTCCCTAAACTTACTCTTAACTCCCCTAAGATGGGGATATTAGGGATATCTAACATCATGGGGTGCCTGGCTGGCTCAGTTCAAACAGTATGTGACTCTTGATCTTGTGACTTTGAGCCCCACATTGGGTGTAGAGATTACTGAAAAATAAATAAAAGTTTAAAAGGAATATATAACAGCATCCTTTTTTTTTTTTTTGAGATAAATTTCACATAAGGGGCACCTGGCTGGCTCAGTTGGAAGAGCTTGTGATTCTTGGGGTGCCTGGGTGCCTCAGTCCTTTGGGCGTCTGACTTCAGCTCAGGTCATGATCTCATGGTTCGTGAGTTCGAGCCCCACGTTGGGCTCTGTACTGACAGCTCAGAGCCTGGAGCCTACTTCGGATTCTGTGTCTCCCTTTCTCTCTCTCTCTGCCCCTCCCCTGCTCATACTTTCTCTCTCTCAAAAATAAATAAACATTAAAAAAAATTTTTTTAAAGGTTTACATAAAATTCACCATCTTGAGGTGTGTCTAATTCCATGTTTTTTAGTATATCCACAGAATTGTGTCAGCATCACTGCTACCTATTCTAGAACATTTTCATCATTCCAAAAAGAAACCCTTACCCATTAGCAGCCAGTCACTCTCCACCCTTTGCCTCAGCTTCCGGTGAGCATGAATCCACTTTGTTTCTCTGGATTTGTCTGGTCACTTACTGAAATGGAATCAGAGAGCTTGTGGCCTTTCCAGCTCCTCTCACGTGGCATACTGTTTTCAAGGCCCACCTAAGTTGGAGCAGGGGTCAGGACTTCGTTCCTCTTTACGGCCAAGAGATATTCCATTGTGGGTGTATCATGTTTGTTCTGTCCCTCCTCCATCACTCGAGGACATTTGGGTTGTTTCCACTGCTTAGCTATTATGAGCGACGCTGCTGTGAACATTCATGATTGTATTTTTGTACGAACATGTGTTTTTAATTCTCTTGGGTGCATACTTAAGAGTGGGATTTCTGGCTCCTACAGCGACTCTGTGCTTAATGTTTTGAGGGGCTGCCAGACTCTTTTCCGCTGGGGCTGAGTATTTTATATTGGTATGTATTTAAAAAATTTTTTAATGTTTATTTATTTTTGAGAGGGAGAGAGACAAAGCGCAAGCAGGGGAGGGGCAGAGAGGGAGAGGGAGACATAGACTCTGAAGCAGGCTCCAATCTCTGAGCTGTTAGCACAGAGCCTGACACGGGGCTTGAACTCGTGAACTGTGAAGATAATGACCTGAGCTGAAGGCAGATGCTCAACAGACTGAGCCACCCAGTTGCCCCGATATACTGGTATGTATTTTTAAAATCATAAAAA
Organism: Hyaena hyaena; assembly: GCF_003009895.1. NCBI lineage: Eukaryota > Metazoa > Chordata > Mammalia > Carnivora > Hyaenidae > Hyaena > Hyaena hyaena. The sequence continues at coordinate 503,917 of NW_024081332.1, forward strand.
CCACTCTTAACAGAGCCGGGCCCACAGTGTTCATTCTTTCATCCCCTAGTTATGGGGCACCAACCATTGTTGTAGATAATAATGATATAGTGGTGACAGATGGAGAGCTGGCATTCGTGTGTCTGTGTATATGTGGGTACAGATGCATGATTATATGTCTATGTACGTATATGTGTAAGGGTGTCTACATGTATGTTTGTGTGTGTGTGTGTGCATGTGTGTGTGTGTGTGGTGGGGAGGTGATGCTGATACAAGTCATGGGGAAACAATAAAGCAGGGAAGGGGGCTGGGGAATCAGTGCTTATTCTTTGGCATCTATGGTCATTAGCCCTAGGGTGATGTTTCCCTCCCCGATCTCAAGCTCTTCAGAAAAAGAATCTTGGGCTTTTTGGGGTTTTTTTTGTGTGTGTGATGTTTACTAGGTCACTGATTCTCATGGAGATTTTTGCCAGAGTCTTTTACAAATGTTCGAAGTAGGACAGGCTAATGGAATCGATGTATTGCCTTTACCCAGGTGCATGCACTCTGTCTTCTGGGATTTGTTCCCGGGAGAATCTTGGGTTGTGTTCTCTGACTTCTGATCTACCACCTACTGTATATTGAGTGGTTACTTTGCACCCAGCACTATATTAACACAGTATTTGATACTATCATTAGCTTCACTTAATAGTAAGGAAATAGGCACACTTTTTAATTAAGGTTAACTTGACCAAGATCACACAGCTCGTTAAGTGGGGAGATCCAGGATTGGAACCCGTCCATGCTCCCAACCACTGCACTTGATCTTCCCCCTGTCCTGGGGTGGGTATGCATTTGGCAGGCATGTTTCCACGGCGACTCCCGCATTCAGAGACAGACTGGACCTTTCCAACTCTAAGCTTCAATTCCAGAGCCCCATTCTCCAGGTTTTCCCCAAACTTTACCTTTAAGTCACCTTGATTTTGAGCCCCACCCACATCCCTTGACACAAAATTGTGCATCTCTTAATTCTCACCATGAATTTCAAATTTGAACGGTTGACCGAGGAACACCATCTCTTCTCCTCTTCCTCCCTTGGGGTGAGCAGTATCAGTAATCCAGGGAATTCTGCAAATTTCAGAGTCCTGTCCAGAATGGACTGACCAATTATTGCTCAGGACTTACTCACCTTCTAATTCAGGCACAATTTGGGTACTTACGAAATGGGAGACGGAACCTCAAGATGATGAACTAAACCCTAATTTCTTTGTTTTAAAAAATTTTTAATGTTTATTTCTTTTGAAGGAGAGAGAGAGAGAGCATGAGCAGGGGAGGGTCAGAGAGAGAGAGGAGAGAGAGAGAATCCCAAGCAGGCTCTGTGCTGAGGCTTGATCCCACAAACTGTGAGATCGAGAGTTGGACACTTAATCAACTGAGCCACCCAGGCATCCCTAAACCCTAATTTCTAAAACTGAAAATTCTATCCATTCTCATCATTCATTGTAATCCTTCCAAACACTTCTTCCCACCAATCTTACTCCATTACTTCTCATGATTGCCATCTGTTATGGCTGGTTACAGAACTTAAAACATCTAAAAGCTGAGCATTACAAAAAACTTTGTCAAATACTGCCCTAAACTCTACTTGAAACACCTCATAACGATGCATTCAATGTCTGCCTTATAACAGTATAATAAGATGTGAAAACCAGTATTAGTCACATCCTTTAAGAAATCTTAAAGCTATCCTGGGGTGCCTGGGTGGCTCAGTCAGTTAAGCATCCAACTTCAGCTCAGGTCATGATCCCCTCGCGGTTCGTGGGTTTGAGCCCCGCGTGGGGCTCTGTCTCACAACTCAGAGCTTGGAACCTGCTTCATGTTCTGTGTTTCCCTCTCTCTCTGCCCCTCCCCCACTCACATTCTGTCTGTCTGTCTCTCTTTCTCTGAAAAAAATAAATGAACGGGAAAAAGAAAAAAGAAAAAAAGAAGTCTTAGCCAATCTTGGGCTGAAGGCAATTTGACACAAAAGAGTGAAGAGAAGGTCTGGCGCCAGAGTCACTGGACAAACACCTGGGTGAAAGACTACACGGTGGGTTTTAGTTTAATCAAGTGGATGTGCTTTGTATTCTGTAACCACAGAACGGTGAACACTTGCACAAAAACACTACAAAGAATTAAAAGTCTCATTGAAATAGGCTTAAAGTGTTATTAAAATATATACCCCACCTTCCTTCCTAAACACCTTACTTCACAGTCTCAACCCCTTAGAGTAACAGGTTAAAATGAAAGTTCTTGTTCAGACTAGATACCAAAATTTTGTGATTTCCACCACCACTTTTTCTTTTTTCTTTCTTTTTTAAATGTTTTATGTATTTATTTTATTTTGAGAGACAGAGAGCGAGCAGGGAAGGGGCAAGAGAGAGAGGGAGACACAGAATCTGAAGCAGGCTCCAGGCTCTGAGCCGTCAGCAGAGCCTGACACGGGGCTTGAACCCAAGAACCATGAGATCATGACCCGAGCTGAAGATGCTTTTTGTTAATTTTTTTTACATTTATTTATTTTTGAGAGACAGAGTGAGAGAGAGCATGAGTGGAGGAGAGGCAGAGAGAGAAGGAGACACAGAATCCAAAGCGGGCTCCAGGCTCTGAGCAAACATTCAGCACAGAGCCTGATGCGGGGCTCAAACCCACGAACTGTGAGATCATGACCTGAGCAAAAGTCAGACGCTTAACCGACTGAGCCACCTAGGTGCCCCATCCACTGTATTTCATAAAGATCTTTTTTTTTTTAAGTAATCTCTACACCCAACTTGGGGCTTGAACTAACAAACCCGAGATCAAGTGTCATGTGCTCTACCCACTGAGCCAGCCAGGTGCCCCTCCACCATCACTTTTAACCTATTACCTGGAGGCAGTTTGATGCTCGAAAAGGGAAAACCAACAATAGCCAAAAAGCCAAAAGGGACCCTGAAGAGGAAAAAAAAAAAGCAGCAGCAGCAGCAAAGCCTTTTCCTCTCTCTGATCCTGGGTGGCTGGGACTCATGTCATGCAGATGAAGAAATTCTGGGGAGTTCTTCCCAATTCCTTCTTTCTAGTCTCACTTGCCTTGTGAGCTTGTAAGTGTAAGTAAGTATTCCAAAGTCCTTTTCTGGACTGAGAATTGAGGCCAGTCCTCCCGGGGTCAGCATAATCTTTGTGGCCAGCCCAAGCGACATCAGCAATGGGTCTCAGGGTAATCTGGGTGGGTCCTGAAAATTCTGTTGGCAAATGGAGCTAAAATTTCAGGTGTCACTGGAAGCATTAATGAAACACACGGCACAGACATAAGACAGAAGGAAAAAGAAGAGGAAGCAGAGAGGGACAAGAGGAGCATTAAGACATTCATGGGGTTTTTGATACTATAAAATTTCCTGCTGAACAGCTAAGGCACTGGTACCACAGATGTCTGAATCTGTGGTTGGGCACTACTTATATCTTTAAAAAAATTTTTTCTTTTGATGTTTATTTTTGAGAGAGAGACAGAGCATGAGCGGGGGAGGGGCAGAGAGAGACCGAGGGAGACACAGAATCTAAAGCAGGTTCCAGGCTCCAAGCTGTCAGCACAGAGCCCGACGTGGGGCTCGAACCCACAAACTGTGGGGTCATGACCTGAGCTGGGACTGACAGAGCCACCCAGGAGCCCCAAAGACACTACTTAGATCTTAAAATGATACAATACAGCCATTGAAGTCAAGCTGTGTTATCCACATGAAGGAAATGGAAAGTGATGTGTGTAACTCAGTTTATTTATATATGCGCCCAAGATTATATTCAAATCAGAAATCACGGAAAAGCTGGGTTGGCCAAGTGGTGATGTTACAAAAGATAATCCACATAAAGGTTCAGTGTAGTCTGGGAGCATGTTATAATGTCTGTAATTTATTCTAAAATACTACTGTGTAGTCAGTGTGATATTTTCCAAGGTAGCTTTAATTCTAAGAGTAGCCAGTTAACAAGGTGGCTGCCATCCAATTGGGCCACACTCCAATGGCTGCTCCGACACGTTCTTTTGCAATTCAACAGACTTTAATTAACATATTGCACATCCAAAAATGGTTTGGTTTTTTTCTTTTGAAGATTTTACTTTTAAGCAATCTCTACACCTAATGCAGGGATTGAACTTAGAACCCAGAGATCAAGAGTCACATGCTCTACCGACTGAGCCAGCCAACTGCCTGCCCCAAATTTGTTTTTATTGGTGAAACTAGTGTCACGAGAGGCTGTCATAGACAAAATTAAAGGCATTTGAGACTGGCCAGAATAGTTTACATGACTAGGGTATAAGAATCCATGAAGTCTTCAGTCTCTAGAGATAGTGACTAGATAGTGACTCTAGGTCCCAGTGGCCTAATCCACTTGCTGATTTAGGATTATAAAATCTTACCCTAGGAATATTGTTGCTTCTGCCTCACATAAACCTTTTATACAGGGTGTGGTCAGAGCATCTGAAAGGAGAGCTGGATTCTCCTCCAATTTATAGAAAAGGATGTCCCAACTGTTTTATGTCAGCTTTGCTATTAAATAAATGCAGACTGATGTTTTATGCATCCAGCAGAACTTTAAACATGCTCAGAGCTGGCAGCAGGATTTAAAGTAGCCCAGGGGCGCCAGGGTGGCTCTGTGGGTTGAGCGGTTGACTCAGGTTATGATCTCACGGTTTGTGAGATCAAGCCCTGAATTGGGCTCTGCGCTGACAGTGTGGATTCTGCTTTGGATTCTCTCTCTCGAAATTAAAAAAAAAAAAAAAAAAAGGACTTGCTTACTCACCAGATCAGATTGGACACTTTACCTACGACATGTAACAGGCTTGGTGACCCTGAAAACGTTCCCAATTGGGTGAGGGAGAAAGGCTCTTCTAGAAAATTGTTTCTGAAAAATTCTCTTACGGGGCAGGGTCTGCAAAAATTACAAGTTGTAAATGATGCTTAGGCTTAGGCCAAAGCTCTGTGTCTACTGAGAGCTCAGAAAGAACGAATGAGGAACGAGAACAGGAGTGGTGGTTTACGTGACAGAGGAGCCAACAAATCACAGGCCACAGCCACTATCTACAAAGGCAACAAAGTCAAGACTAGGTCCTTAGAGCTTTGTGAAGGGTTAGTAAAGACGTTTTAGACTGGACGAGACAAATTGTCAGTCTAGGCCTGAGGAAAGTGGTCCCTACAAGGGTTTGTGCCCATGGTCCACAGGGGTTATCAAATCACATACGCACACTCATCAAGGTCTGTGTGTGATCTGTGTGCCAAGGAACATTATCAGGGTCACAAAAGGAACATTATCAGGGTCACAAAAATCATACTTAAGGGTTTCTATTTGTTAAAAGTATATGTTTAATGTTTATTTATTCATTTTTGATGGGGAGCACAAGCAGGGGAGGGGCAGAGACAGAGGGAGACAGAGGATATGAAGTGGGCTCTGTGCTGATAGCAGCAAGCCTGATGCGGGACTCAAACTCACAAATCCCGAGATCATGACCTGAGCCAAAGTCTGACGCTCACCTAACTGAGCCACCCAGGAACCCCTTAAGGGTTTCTTTTTAGTTGAATCTTTTACCAGTTACTGTAAAGTTCAATCAACTTTGTAAAACCTGGGGACCTGTGGGGGAGCATCCTACTTTGCAATATGAGGAACTTAACCGAGGCACTACCGACCTGGTAACAACAGACTAAAATGCCATGTGGATCCCAGCTTGTGGGCCAGCTTCGCTGAGATGAATAATCTTTCAAATCTGAATCTCTTAGCAAGTTGAGGAAGTGGCAACCAATGTCTATATATGAGATATGCTGTGGGGCTCCTCAAATAAGGAACTCTCCAGGCTCCTATGCTTATTTGTGGAACAATTATTTAATAGAGATGGGCTGAAAAATAGAAAAACCAAGAGTGGATGAGTACTACTCTGAAACAAAGACAAAGCATCGCTTAGATGCGTAAGCGTGGTTGAAGTTGATGGGCACAAGAAATCGAATTTTTACACTATATTGAAAAAAAAAGGCACTTGAACATGGCTTTGGAGCACAGTGATGAAATTATTCAGATAAGGCCGTGTTTAAAACAATTTTTGTAATACTGTCACGAAAGATCAGAAAGTCTGCCAACTGCTGCTCATCTTGCATTCCAACCCAAACGCCTTCCCACTCCAAGCTGAGGACAGGGGTTTGGTTACCATGTCTGTCTGAGGAAGAGATCTGTTGTGGTTTTAAAGTGTCTTTATAAAGAACACAGAAAAGCATGACCTTTGTGCCAGCATTAACCTCAACTTTAACATATAATTCTGTGAAATTTTTGTACCTAGTGTTTTACTTATTGCTGCACATGAAATAAGTTTCACTTGTGCCTTCAAAGTGGTGCAAGCATGTAATTTAAAAACACAAGGCATCATATACAGTAAACATTGCTGTAGGCTTTCTTCTACAAAACTGGCCCGTTTGTTGAAGAGCTTTTAGTGCCTACTCGTTTAGTTTTTATACAGTCCAGTTTCATAGGGCTGTACTAACCATATTCAATTTGTTATGCTAGACTTATTTTTTGCTGACAATTTTCAGTGGCAGGGATCCCATTCAGAGGACCTTTTTTCTCCAACCACCTCCCCTCGCCCTTAAATAGATAATGGGACACAATTTTCTGTTACTTCGATTAGTGTAATATTGGATCTGCTATCCTAAGCTACATTTCTTTGGGGACCAAAGGGAGAAGGGGTTTCTTTTATATTATCTGAGTCTAATAAATGGAGTAAGAATGGACTACTCTGTTAAATAACAAATCTGGGTTCCAAATTTCTTTTAAATAACAATACAATTTAGATACAAATTTATATACTTCACTAGAGATATTGTATACAATATATTGTATCTTATGACTGCAGCTATAAAAGCACAGGTATTTCTATTTGTTCAAAATAGCTGAAATATTTTAGGAAACGGAATGGATGAAAAACAATCTGAGGAAGTCATGAGGTAGATTCTACATTTCAGTCAGATCCCAAATTCCGTTGCTCTCCGTGATGATATATACAGGAGTGTGAGGTCTGATAATATCCTACACACAATTACGGCTTAGAGGGAGTTACTTTGGGATTCTTAAACATACATTGTATTCTATAATTCACACAAAATAGAAACAAATATAGTTTCGAACATTCTCTGAAGGTCGTCTTCTTCACTATACATTTTTTCTTGGGTTCTTTAGGGTCATGACATTGAACTCCTTCTAGAACACTTTCAGCAGAAATAAATTTCCAAGCAGGAAGTAAAGAGAGGCATTATCAGAGCACTTCAAACTTATACCCTAGACACCCAAAACTCAACAAAAACCTCACAAAGCTCAGGATCTGGTCCTTAGAAATTTGAAGGTGTCATAATACAATGATATAGCGATTTGGTCTCCTCTACATCAAAATCTTTGTAATTATTTTTATTCAATAAATCCAATAATATGTTAACTCAGAAACTAAAGAAAAAGGACACAAGAATTTGAAGGGCTTAAATATATTTTTTATATTGATAGTCTGTGTCTTTCTACCCTAAAATACATTATTATTGATTACATACAGGATGAGGTGAGGTATTTGTAAAATATCTGGTAAAAAATAATTCATATACAGTATTCTACATGAGATGGAATCTTAGGAACCTTTAGGTCTTCTGAAGTGTTCAATTGATCGTCTAGATTAAACTGCCCTGAAATGGATTTAAAGTTGTTCCCTCAAACCATGTCAAAAAAAGGAAGGCTCTTACATTTTCCCAGAATTTGTGCAGGAGAGGGAAAGCACATAATTGGCAATTTCTACTTCTCACATCCACAGTAATGCATTCACACAAAATCAGGACCTCCACATTTAGCATAAGAAGAAAAAAAAAATCCTAGATCAGAGATATAATGATATCTGTGAATAATGAATGGTTAGGCTAATTCACCAACAGCAAAGAAATTCAAGTGGTCAACAGTCTTGAAAATGCTTTATTGAAATGTGTGACTTAATGTGCAGAAGATGTGTTTGAAAAGACCACAGCTTGGAAACTGGTTTTTGAAATGTCTCAACAACCAATTGAAAAAAAGGAAAAAAAAAAAAAAGAAAGAAAGAAAGAAAGAAAAGGAGGAGGAAAAGAAAATCCCTACTGGGCTGGACTTCTAGTATAACCAGAAGCCTGGTGTAAAATTTTCCTTTAAAACATTTTCCATCACAGAAACTAAAGAAAACAAAGCTATCATATTTGGAAATTGTTGGGAGTCTGAAGTTTCAGAGGAGGAGAAGCAACAGTTTTTAGACATGTGGGGTGACTTCTTTTTTGGTTACATTTGGACGAACATGGACTTCACAGTTCTCGGAAGAACACCGAGGGTGTTCAAGTCTGTATGCTTGTCATGTTGAAGTAACGGAGAGACACAGACGGGAAAGGAAAAGGACGACAGGAGAAAGAGAGGACACTGGAGGAAGGAGCTGGAACAAGACATGATTAGGTTAAATCTAGTTATAAATTTATCAGAAGCTGTGCGCACCTTTTTTAAAAGTCCTAAATTTACATTCCAAAAACTGCCCCCCGACCCCCAAACCCGCTGTCCCTGCCTTGGAGCTATTGTGAAAGTCTATGCACAAAAACTGAAACAGGAAATAAAAAATATCCCAGCCCCTCCAAACCCCAAAACAAACCCCAAAAAGCTGTACATTTTTTTTTTACACATAGGATTAATAATATAGGCATATAGGTGGCATGATTCAATTAAAAGGCTTTACTTTTTATGCCAGAAAAAAACCCAATAAATAAAAGGTGCTAGAGTTAGCATTAAGAATTTGGTTGTGATATACTGACAAAATCTGGGAAGGCAAATCCTCAAAGCTCCCCTGATCTGATCTGTCTCGGCAAACTACGAAGCAAGTACATAAATAACGCAAAGTATGATTGAGAATGTGAGATTTTCAAAAACAAAGACAACATAATTCAGGTTAACTTTGTTGAACAGTGAATAAATGAAATTCATCCACACCTGAATAAAACATATTTAACAATTGAAAAAAATTTTAAACAACCACAAAAAGTAAAAACTTCAAACAAACATGAACAGGATTCGTTTTTAGGGCGCACAAACGCCCCTGCAGCAGATTCCGACAGTAGCTTTACTGGTGCGTCTTCTAGAGAGGAGTTAGAGAGACAGGCGGAGCCCCGCACGGGTGAGAGGACCCACAGGGCGGCAGGACAGTCACACAGGGCGGAGCGCGGCACCGGCTACGACCCCCAGATTCCGCTGCAGAGCCGGCTTTGTGCGTAGGAGGCACACAAAGAAAGGTGATTCAGGCAGACATTATTCAAAAGCTACTTCGCCACGTAACTCTTGCCGTGTAACCATTGAATAATGTTCAGGAAAGCTTTGGGCTTTTATTTTTGTTTAAGTTTTACTCCTTGTATTTAAGTTTTTAAATAACAAGGTCACTAAAACTCATGCACGCTGCAAAAAACCTCATGCAGTAGTTAAGGTAAACCATCCAAGCAGTTTTTATTCATTAATATTCATAAATACACACAGCAGCTTCATTAAGAGATTTCAATTTTCCTCTTCAGTTTGAATGTGGAGTATTAGGAGAGCCTTCTGCATGTCAAGGTACAGGGAGCAGAGATCACCCCTGCACTGCTACCTACATTTACCTGCTAGAAGTAAAAATTAGTTAAGTGGAAATGATTATCATATATATTTTCTCTCTTCCTTTGAATGTACACAATGTAACAAGAGTGACAGACCTGAAGTTACAATCACCAAACAAACCCAAGATAGCTGTTGTCCACTTTCATTGGCAAATACAGCACAGAGGACATTGTCTGCGAATTGGGATGTCATCAAAGAGGAGGTGGTGGAGGCTCATTTCCTTTATTACTCTCTTTTAAATTTAGGTTTTCTAAAGCAACATCTAAAGGCATAATATCTACACAGCCCATAGCACCGAAATCTGCCATCTCCCCCCGTTCATCCTCGTCGGAGGACGAGCTCTCCTCGCGCACCAGAGTGGACAGGAGGAGCTCTTGGACAAACAGGCTGCGGTCCGCGCGCTCGCTCTCCATGGACTGGCGCTCCGTTTCCGACATTTTAGGATCGTTCAACCTGCGTGAGATACAAAAGACACGATCTTTATAGGTAAAACGTCAGCGAACGAGTGTAGGGTCCATCTCGACCACTTCTTCCAGCGTGCCAGCTTTTAGGTGGCAGAACTCAGAGTCTGAGACATAACTGCTGAAACCCTTCGCTCTAATTTATCACCTTCACTATGCTGAGGTGAATTCCCCACACTTGCAGCAACCCTGTTACCCTGAGGTGCAAATCTATGCTTTAATTCAATTCAGTGAGAAAAAATACACAGACTTCTCACGCTCCCTCTGGATAAAGTGGCGGTGAGCACTTTCCTGAGGAAACCAAGATTTCCAATAGGTAGTGTTGCTTGAGGGAGTAGTGAGTTCCTAACCGGAATTTTACCTGTGGGCAGTAACACAAAAACTAGTGACTGGAATATTCGGCTGAAAAAAACCTTAAAAGTACCCTTGACTTTTCTCTAATACTTCCATCTAATCCTTCCTAAAATATGAAGATATCTCCTGAAGGGTGAGAGGGCAGGAACACACACACACGCGCGCGCGCGTGCGCGCACATGCCCCCCGCCCCCCACCCGCCCCTTCTACCCAGGACTGAGCAGCAGGGCAGAGCCGGGTACGCTCATCTGATAGATGACTTAGGGGCTCTGCACCAACTGGGAAACCTGGTTCATCTGCACGGACACCGGACAGACGTTAAGAGTTGAATTCTTATTACTCATCTGATTAATGACTTATGTGAAGTTCTGCTTAGTTTCAGTATTTACTTTATTTCTTTACATTTGTAGTGTCAAAAAAAGAAAGGGAGGGAACCTGGGTGGCTCCGCTGGTTAAGCATCCAACTCGATTTTGGGTCAAGTCATGATCTCATGGTTCATGAGATCAAGCCTGCTTGGGGTTCTCTCTCTCCTCTCTCTCTGCCTCTCCCCAGCTCACACACACACTCTTGTTCTCTAACTAACTAAATAAACTAAAAAAAAAAGGGGGGGTGGAGAAAGAAATGGCAAGTAGCTGGAGTGCTGGGGTGAGGACAAGTAACCAACAGGGAGAAGACCGTGAGAGTGCAAGGGTGCCCAGCAGGCGTGCATGACAGGTGCCTCTCCCAGAGAGCCCATGCTCCTCTGCGGACAGGCACCTGCTCTCTGCTGTCCTACCTATGCTGAAAGTGATAATACATACTGGGCCTTTACTATGGGTCAAACTCTGTCCTAAGTGCTTTTTGCATGTTATTATCTCTTTTAACTCCTATCAGTTAGGTCGTATTATTAACATTTTACAGGAAGAGGAAACTGAAGCAGAGGTTAAGTGACATGCTCAAAATCTCACAGCTGCCGATTTCAAAACCACTGAATGATTAGATCTGTGACTCAGACAAATGAAAAGATCTAAATTTCAGAACTTAAAGACAACAAAAAGATCTGGAAAGAAATTATAGAAAAGTCATTAAACCCTGTACTGAAAGGAAGTGACTGGTGCTAGCACTACCTGCACATGACCGATAGGTCATAGTGAGCAAACCAGAGACATACAGGCTGAGGTCCCCAACCCTTTGGAAAGCATGGAATTGAACAGTACTTTTTTTTTTTTTAAGACTCTCCAATGTGGGGTTTGAACTCAAGACCCCAGAGTCGCATGCTCTAGCGACTGAGCCAGCCAGGTGCCCTGTATTATTACTGTTTTTGTTTTTAGGAAATAACTGAGAAAATATTTCATTCCTAAAAGGTAGATAAAATCTGGTACCAGGGCTAGAGCTCCTAATGTGCCCAACTTCATTTGGAATCTACAAGTAACTGCAAAGCTTGTGAAGATCTTCAAACTGGGAGGTAGCCAAACTAGCTGACTCCATTACCAAAAACACTGACATCTGACATAAGCACTGTGACAATCATTTTCTAGAAGACCAACAATTTGGATCCCAAGGCAACGGTTTCCCCACGATGAGTTCCAGGGTAACACGAACAGGAACTATCCCTGGCTAAAGAGGCCAAAGATAAGGCTTGGCCCCATGTAGATCATGTAACAGCTTTGTGACAAGAGACCAGGCTTTTTCTTTGGAAATACTACAGCCTTGAAGCTCTCTTCCCCTTAAAGAGTCATAATGCGTATTCATTTATTTAAAGTTCTGAGAAGCCCAACAATAAACAAACTACTTTTGTTATACAGTTATGCCCAAAACTGTTCGTCAGGAAAAAAAAAAGTTGAACCTAAGTAACTCTACATGTTCTTTAGAATATATAAAGTTCCAACTAACATTTTTTTTGGAAATATTGCCTAAGATAAATCTATGAGTCAGGATCGAAGGATGCAGTGAAAAGTGGGAGAAGTGGTCTGCAAGGTACTGTGCAAGGTACTATATCAGACGACAGAAGGGGCTCTTCAAGCAGCTATGACCAGAATCCAAGGAAGGCCACTCAAAGGCCACCCACCCCATGCTCTGGGAGCTGGGTGTCTGGTGAAGAAGAACTACAGAGAGAAAGTCCCAAATCAAGGCCACTGAGTTTCGGACTAAAGAAAAAGAATGGGCCGAGGGTCAAAGGTGAGAAGATGTCTTTTCCAAAGACATTCATCCCACCCAGAGTCAGTGAACTCTCAGTGGATACACACATTGTTAGGTCCCCTACTTGAGGAAGTATCTAGATGTGCCAGGCTGGAAGATCCAACAAGAAAGCTACATAGCAGCTTGGATCATCTGTGGCTCTGTGGTTTACGCTGAAGCAACATTTCTGGTAATAACCAAGCACAGTTACTGACTTTGCAGAGATAATCCAAAGGTAAATTCCCCCACTTAAAACTTCCTCTTTAGGCCCCTAACAAATGAGAATAATGGGAACCATTAATTGGGCCTTTATTATATGTCAGATACTCAGCTAGACCATATATATATACTGATACTCCATTTCATCCTCAAAATGATTCTCTTTCTCATGAGGTAAAACTCATAGGCTATTGATGATAAAATTGAGGTTTAGAGAAGTGAAATGATTTGCCAAAGGCAAATCTGAGGCTCTAGACGGGTTCGTAATCATTTTTATTCTGCATCTACAATATATTATTTATAACTATGCACACGTGCCACTGTACCAACAGCAATATTTAAAAGTATGATATAAATGAAATATGCAGAGAGTTAATATTGTCTTTTAGCATCAGTTTAGAGATAACTGATATATTATGCTAATTTTCTCCCTCACTTTCCAGTTTTTACTTTATACTCCTCTGTGCTCCATTAAAGGCCCAGATTAGTCCAGGCTCATTGCCTGCTGAGCCTAAGTCTACTCATCACTATTCTTTCTAAAATTCCTTATATTCTTAAAAGTCACATAAAATGCCAATAGGCTTGGGAGAAGATTATGTTCAGTTGCTGATGGTAATTTTCAGAAGCAGGTAAGAACTCTATTCCATCCAGCAAAACCATTTCCTGGGCATACTGTCTATTTTTTACATCATGGTAAAGATTTTTTTTTTTTAAACTGTCACTTTTGTTTGTGCTAATGACTTCAGGAATTTAAATCCTGCTTCTTTAGAAATTCTCAGAAGAAAACCACTATGTTGTGAAATCCTCTCCTGTACCTTTTATATTTCGTAGCTGACTGAAATTGGCAATAAAAAGAAAGCAATGTTCATTACGATAATAAATATACCTAATATGTCCCCTAAATGTAATGACATGGTGTTTATGGGCAAAATAGGGGGACAAAATTCAGATTAGATGATAATTTACTGTGGGAACGAGACCACTAGCACTTCTGCGTTAACCACTATTTTTCATATTCTTGGGGAAATACTGAATATGCAGTTTTGCTTAGAAATCTGAGTTTTAAGGGTCTGATCAAACAGCCTTTAGGAACACGGACAACGCACAGAAAAGATCATTTCGGATCACATGGTGCTAATAAAACACTGCTTCTCAAAGTCGTACAGACAAATGAACTACCTTGTTAAAAGAAACTGGGAATTCTGGACAGTCTGCGGACTGCTCTCCGTGTTAGCTGTGTTGGTCGTCGCCGTGGACTGCGTGATCGTGGTGGTGACGCTGCTCGTGTTGGCGCGCCGGGTGGCGTTGCGGGCGGTCTCCAGCTGCTGCCGCGCCGCCTGGGCATGCTGCCGTTCCAGCTGCAGCTGCATCTGCAGCTGCTGTAACTGCGACGCAGAAGGGCCCGAAGAGTTAAGCTGTCCTCCTGCAGAACGCCTCACTCCTGACAGCTGAGATAGCAGCTCTGCCAATGGAAAAGAAGGGGGTTAACGTCTCCTTAGACGCCGTGGAATAAAATGCTGAGGAGCCCTCTTTTAGAGGAACATTAAAAACGATGGGCAACAGGCAGGTATCCATAGCAACATAAAGTTCAGCTGGTAGCTCAGCACCTTTTCTTTTATTAAAGATTTTATTTGTTAAGTAATCTCTACACTCAACATGGGGCTTGAATTTACAATCCCAAGGCCAAGAGTCCGATGCTCTGCTGACGGAGTCAGCCAGGCACCCCTCAGTATCTTTCAGGAGGCCTCCAGGAGGTAGGAGCTTTGTGCATGGGGAATGCAGATACATGAATATTAGCCCATATAAAATCATTTTTAAGTAGAACATAGTCGATCACCTGCTGGTCCAATCATAATATAAACCTTCTCCAACACAAGCTCCATGAAAGGAGGGATCAAGTCTACCATTTATGCGATTCCAGCTCCTAGAACAGTGCCTAGCACATAGTAGGTCTCAAACGTTTACTCAATGACTGAATGATGATCAGAATTACATCCAAGAGGCCTGGATCATTCCTATCTGTGACCCTTGCACCACTCACCTTTGCCTTCTCTCTGGCACTTTCTGGTACTGTCATTTGAGAGTTGCAGAATACCACGGGACTATCACTGGTGATGCCCAGTAAGGCTAACTGGCTCCTGACTGTACAGCCTAGTTGGTGGCCTGTTACAATCCAGACTCTCTTGTTTCGATAAGGTTGAACTCATCAAGAGCAATGTGGACCTCTGTCCCTGAGTTCTCATCTGAGTAAGGTGCAGGAAATGCCTTGTCCCATGTGAGAGCTTTACCTAGCTTATGTGGAATTACATGGAACTGTCTGCCTTGCAGACATTCCCAGGCTAGCAAATAGCTCTTCGTCGTTAAAACTCATTAACAGGGTAATTTCTGTTTCCTCGCTCACTGTTGTTTTATCCCACAGGTTCTTACACCTGTCTTTCATATAGCCTATGACTAAAATAAACTAATTTTCACTGACAGAAAAAAAAAACTGAATGGAAAGAACTTCTCACTTTTGAATTTTGCTTCTAGAAATGAACTTTTACATCCTGCAAACAAAGACAGCAGGTAAATATTCCCTCTGGATGAAGAAACATTTTTTAAAATCCCCCAAACTCAATGTACAGGGTTTATTGCACATCCAAATGCCCAACGCACATTTGGAATTAACAGGTTATGTCTGTAGGCTGGTACATTTTTAAGAGTGTTTTATGAGTAAAACTGTTCCTAGTCTGTACCCCAGGTTCACACTTACCGGGGTCCCAGGGTGCTCTGCAGGGTGCATCACGATTTCCAGGCGCACAGTCCACCATGTGCACACATTTCAGAACTTGTACAGGCTTCCCAGAGTCTTACCTTAGCCTGTTTGTGTCTCGTGTGTCTTACTTCTACGGCTACTGTGATTTCTGACATTATACTTTGACCTCCAACCTCTTTGCTCTGTTGCTGGCTTCTCAATACAGGTTGGCCATGTACTAGACCATGTACTAGACGTGGCTATGAACTACATATACAAATGTTGTCATTTGTTTAAATAAGATTTTCTTAAGCTATTAAAATATGTACTTTTCAGTAAGTTCCCTAAGAATACAGTTCTCAAATCAAGGCAAGAACAGAGAAGACTCCTACTTTACTTTCTTCTATGAAAAGAGCTGAATTCTTCAGTCTTGTCAATTAGTTTTATTATCTGTGTGCTTGTGGAGGTTAAACCATGGGAACTCTGAAAGTCTTCGACTCTGAAATCTTTGATCATTTTCTTGGATTTCAAAAGAGGCCACAAATAAAGCCCGGAGACATTTCGTATTACCTTCTAAGTACTTACAGAAATGTCAGAATAATACAAACTATGTTGCCCACTTTTAAAGTATTTATACTAATAAAATTGGGGGAATTCTGTGAAGGAATACAGGAGCATGATGAGAGACTAAGAACATAAATTCCACCAAAACATTTCAAAAGAATGGCCTCCCTGGCCATTTCTTTTATTAACGGGAAACTAACTTACCAGCTATAGGATCCATGGCCTCCCTATTGCTTGGAGAATATGAACTCTGAGAGGAAGAAAGTCCACCAGTAGAACTGCTAGTAAAGTGCATGTTTGATCTACGAGCACGAGGACCTCCTAGTCCCCGGCCAGGGTGAAACATTCTACGTACATGTCGAACACCACTCGATTCATCGTAACTCCAAAGTTAAGAAAAGAACCCAAGTATTTCACAGAAAGAAAAAAAAATCACTCAAGCCCTTGTTAGACACGCAGATTTCCTAAATTGTAAGCATTTAAAAATAGCACATTTCATTTAGAATGCGAAGATCCCAGCCATATCTACAAGGGCTATTACCACTAAAAAAAGATACACAAATATAAAGCAACATGTGAGTATGTGTATAGTGTGTGTGTGTGTGTGTGTGTGTGTGTGTGTGTGTGTGTGTTTTCAAAGGGGAAAGATGTTTTTCCAGATAGGAAGAAATTTCTTCCTAGGCTCCAGCAACAATAACTAGATGGGGTGAAAGGTGCCGTTGGGTCAGACACCCAAGGCATTGCCTTACCCTGACCTCAGGGCTGAATTTCATACATGTTCATACTGAAGTAACCAGAATTAATAAGCATCAATTTTTATATCTGAGGACAGCTATGCTAATCAAATCTCAATTATCATCTGTAATGAGAAAAGAATGGTATGAGCAATTTTATTTAATTTTCTTTTACAGTTTTAAAGTTTTATTCACTTAAGTAATCTCTACACCCAACGTGGGGCTCGAACTCACCACCTCAAGATCAAGAGTCACATGCTCTCTCACTGAGCCAGCCAGGTGCCCCCAGTATGAATACTTTCAATTCAGGAGAAAAATATTCCTTTTGGTTATTAGTTTTAATCTGTCTTCAAGTTGTTTTTTAATGCTGCTGCTAAACTGAAAACCAGATTTGAATTTTTTAATAGAAGTGGACAGAGAGAGAGTAATCCCACATTTACCAAGAAGTCAAATTCCCAGGGGCGCTTGGCTGGCTGTTAGAGATTACTTAAAAAAAAAAAAAAGTCAAATCTAGCAGCCTCACCCATCTTCTATAGCTGACTCAAAGTAAAGAAGGTCCTGAGTAGTGAACCGCAGCCCAAACTCATGAAGACAGCCTTGTGTTTCCACGCAGGCAAATGTATGGGTAAAGCATAGTAAGAGAGACTTTTTTTTCAAAGCAGTACACGGAACAGCTATATGGTACAGAATGACTTTTTAAAAAAGACATTTATTTATTTTTGAGAGACAGAGAGAGAGAGAGCACGCAAGACAGGGAGGGGCAGAAAGGGGATGGGGCACAGAGGATCTTAAGTGGGCTCTATGATAACAGCAGAAAGCCTGATGCAGGAGCCAAACTCATGATTCATGAGATCATGACCTGATCCGAAGTCCAGACGCTTAACCGACTAAGCCACCCAGGTACCCTGGCACAGAATAACTTTGCTGGCTTCCCAGTTTTCAGCTGATGATTTTGGAGTGACTTAGGGATAGGATGAGTGGTTACATGAAGCCCTCAGGTGCCACTAAAATATGTACTGTTTCATCATGGCATTCATGATAATGGTTTGGGTTCTACAGAAAATGATGTTATGATCATTGTATTTTGTTTTAAAAAGGGATCTGGGCATAAAAAGTACACTTTAGGAAGGTTCCATCGAAACAGCAAAAAAAAAAAAAAAAAAAAAAAAAGTTCTGGTGCTTATGAGGCTTGGAGAGAAGCCATTCCCTCATGACAAAGTCACCACACAGCAGCACTTGAAGTACCTGAAAAATCAGTGGGTTTCCAGGATAACTGCAATGTCAAAATTTTGTTTTCCAGAGCTTAATGGCAATACTTGTTAGGCATCTAAAATGCAACATGTGCCTCCTCTTATTCTTATATTTTGCATAATTTAATCTTCTCTTGATAACCAGAGACATAAAAATCTCACAAAAATAGATGTAGATGACATGGGACATCCTACTGAATCAATACTCCTTTTACTACAGGCCCCTGAACTTGCTGAACAAGTTCAGGATCAGGAGAAGCTTGGCTTTAAATTACTTGTCTTACTTCTCCACGAAGATGGAACAAACAGGGATCAAGCATAACCCTGCTCAGTATTGTTATAAGATTCTTCCACATAAAATGTGAAGTGACTCAAAGACTTAAGTATTCTTGGCCTATTCGGGTTTTCTTATTCTCTTTAAGAAAAAAAAAAATTCACAGCTTTCATTACACTTTCAGGGTCCTCAGCCCTTAAGAGAGAGGAAAAGTGGTTTCTTCTGTTCAACGACTACTAGACCCTTGACTGGTTCAGGTCTGGCTGACGTTCTAATTTCTTAGGTTGGGTCCATATCTTTATATTTCCTTTAGTTTTCTTATCTTCCCCTAACTCTGAAGGGCCATGCTGCCAATTAGAAAACTGGGAACCGTGAGCAAGGGATGGGAGCTGGGGGACAAGAAAATCATCAAACCAGTTTCTTCCTCAGTAGGACTAAGGCTGAATTATGAATGCTGGGAGGCAATCAAAGAAATCAGAATAAAGTCTGGCAAAGAGAAAAGTTGTGATTAGCTCTTGAATTACTTCGAACTGTAATGAACACTGAAACCTTTACATGAAAATGGACCCCTAAGTTAATAGGTGATAGTTTTAGAAAAACAATTCATAACTCGAAATAAGAAGCACACAGTGTACAAAATTAATTACTCTGGTGGGCCGTTCATCTCTTGAAGATCCCAGGGAACATCGCTAGCAACTGCTGAGAGTCAGACTTGCAAAAGGGAAGCAGAAAGGAAAGTGGGAAAGGACTGCAGAGCTGGCCCTGACCTTGTGCTACCCTATTCAGAGACGGGGCGGGGAATGGCTATCTCTGGAGAAGGGACTCCCAAAGGGAAAGGAGCCCCATCATGCACCCCTGCTCATCACCCCCCCTAGAACAGGGTAAGGCAACAGAGAACATAGAGGGGAAGCAAATCAATTCTCCTTATATTTCATTAGATTTTAATTTGGATTAGCATTTTCCTCTTTTGCATGAAAACACCCTGCTGAAGACTCATCACCTGGTCAAACGGTCTTAAGGAAATCTGACCGTAATGAAGTGAAGATGGGCAAGGCAACTTTTACTTAGTGAGTGCTGTTCATGTGACACGCACAGCACGTAACAAGAGAAATAAATTGCATCTCAACACGGAGTCACTTTTAAGAAAGGGCAAATAAACTAAAATAATTTGGAAGTTAGCTTATCTCTTTGGGTATATTGTCCTTAAACATAATCAAAATGACACACATTACAAACAACTCTATCCCTTCTTGCCTCTTAAAAGGATATTAAATCTCTAGGGGCTCTGTGTTCAAGTGTAAGATGAGCTGCAAAGTCATCCGTGACATGATTAGGATCGCCTCCAGGTAATGCTGCACATATTGGACAAATCTGAAATGAAAGTAAAGAAAGCAGATTTAATAGATGGATAATGATCAGACATCTTTTGGATGAATATTTTACTATAACTGAGTTTTAACCAGGCAAAAACACAATAGAGATCCTTAACTAGTAAACAGCAACGGAAGCCTCAATATGAACTACGGCACATCCACGCTGTTGCTTACAACTACAACACATAACCTCTCAGGGTCAGACACAACGGTTTTAGACAAAGAGCTCAAACTCGAGCTCTGGTAAAGCCTTCTAACAGCCTGGCTGGCTCATTTGCATGGTCTAACAAAACACTTGCCATAAAAACAATTTTTTTAAAGATGTGCTATTTAATTAGTGCACATTCACATCTGACCAAGTCTGGTCTTAAATGGTAAAGATGGAGACATAAGCTAGATTTGGGAGCCAATCTCCAAATATGACAGCAAAGCTCTTATTAAAATACCACCATACAAGCTCATATATTAAGACAGTGATTACTGATAATATGCAAATATGCTCTATAAATTCATGAATAGGAATTCCAAGGGAAAATGGGGATGGGAGCCCATGTTTAGAACTTTATCTTCCAGAGGAATGGGAGGTGGAATAAAAGCTTGTGATCAGGTTAAGGTCAAGGAGTAGAAGACCAACTTCTCATGAGCCTTAGAGCAAGAGATAGGTGTGTGCATATGCAGAGCTCAGGGGAGCTTTCATAGGATGGAAATGTAGTGTCTGAAGCAGTAGTTTCAAGAGAAGTGGAGACACAGGAAGAAGAGGGGAAGGATCAAAAGAAAGGAACTATGAGAGGAAAGGCCCCTTCTCTTCCAGAAATCCAAATGGGTAAACGATGATCTAGGAGTGGAAGCCAAGCCTTAAGGTATAAAGAACCTCAGAGCTAAAGAACAGAGCAGAGCAGAAAGGTCTGAAGCAAAGGAGCACAGCCAAAGGGAGCCCCCGGACGTGTACAGAGCTTTAGGCTTGTAGCTCTCTAGGGATAAAAGAGCTGAGGCTAGGACATGTGATTCATCTTGCCAATACATGTGTTGTGTCCCTAAATTCTTTCACCTGGAGTAAAATGCAGGCACTCGGTTGACCCTGCTGCCCGCTCGCGGTGGAGTGGAAGAAGAGACGGAGAGGCAGGGGCAAGGCAAAACTTGGAAGGCTGATACTGGGATACAGACGGGAAAATGAACTATCTGCTTCCCAGAGCCTCAGCCAACACAAATCACCGTCTTCTCACGACTACAAAGCAGAAGTCCCCTGAGAGTCTGACTGATTTGATCCCAGTTCCTCTCAGCTGTCCTGATTATATCTGCCTCAGGAGTCTGAGAAATATCCTCAAGAAAACCTTAAGATGCTTATGAGAAATAACATTTAAGTAGGACAGTGTACAAATGAAGAAGGGAGGTCATATAGGAACGTGCCTGCAAGGAAATGAAGAAAGCAGAAGATAAACATGTGCATGCCTTTCTTAGAAGGTGCCAGGAAGCTGGTCAGAGAGAAAAGCAATTGTATCTGTTCATAAGTTTATAGATGATCACTCTCCTCCCCAGGAATTTAGGTTTCCTGTCTATATCGTTCCTGTACTATGATACTGCCAGGCAGCGTCTGCTGTACTTATTTTACTTTTTGTGTGTTTCTGTCTCATCTGGCTAGTCAACAGTTTTGAGAAATGCAGGACAGTGTGATTTGGCTGTTGTTTGGGAACTGTGACCAGACTTGCTTAAAGCAAAAAGACGAACAGGTTTGGAGAAGCAGAAACAACCTCCAGTTTAAAAACTCAAACAAACAAGCCAGCTTAGATATTTTTGAGTCTCTCGGTTTTGCAACAATTTAACAGGTGCCGGACTATGTAGAGCTTTAGCACAATACCACAAGATTACATGTAAAGATTTTTATCCCAAGGAAAAATAACCATCATGAGGAAAGGGTATCTTCCTTCTAAGATATTTCCTTCAGACTGGCCTTTGGACAAAGTCTATGCACAACTTGAACTACACAAAGATAACTGTAGAAGTTTCAGTACTTTGAGGACACACGTAAATGTCCTTGGATGAGAAAAGTATCCTTGAGAATATGCATCCCTGGAAGGAAGACAAGATGGGAAAGTACAGATATCAAATGTACTAAGAATGTCCTCACAGGACCAATAGTCTCCTATAAATGAGAAAAGCACCTATGAGATGTCCCGGGATGTAGAATACTGCTTAATTCTGAGTGTGTCTTTACTTCCACAAGATGACACCTAATACGTTGCAGAGGGCAGGAAAATTCCACACAAAGGATATGCTATTAACGTTAAAATACGAGTCTGTCAACATTAATATATCATACTTCTATTGCCACATGATATAGTAACATCTATTATTTGAACAAGGAAATTCCACGTAACACATTAGCTTAACGCAATGACAACTTTGCCAATGTTCAGGCATACTGAATTGGCATAACTCAGTGTTTCCTGAAATCGACTGAGGATATAATTCATCTGGAGTATTTGGTAAAAGCACAATTCCCTAGGCCCCTGCCTTGAAACTGATTGTAGGAGATTTGAAAATCTGTTTTTGACAAGGGTCCCAATTACCTTATAATTAGAGAAGTTTGGCGAATACAGCTTAAATATACAATGGTATTGAAAAATAATAAATATTTACCCTGTGGAATGAAACATGAAATGTTGTATTTACTATCTCCGTGCTCAAAAATTTTTAAATGTTTTTATTTATTTTTGAGAGAGAGACACAGAATCTGAGGCAGGTTCCAGGCTCTGAGCTGTCAGCACAGAGCCCGATGTGGGTCTCGAACTCATGAACTGTGAAATCATGACCTGAGCCGAAGTCGGATGCTTAACGGACTGAGCCACCCAGGCACCCACCCCTTGCTCAAATTGTTAATCACAAATATCCTTGCTATTTATTCTGTCTTGTCTTTGCTGTTGTTTGAGTCTTTCCCTTCTGCCTCATCTTACTACTGAGGCTCACCATCAGTCCTGCGTTTTATCTGCAGCCCTTTGGACACCTTTATCCATGTACTGAGATGAAATCCCATGCCAATAACACACTGGAGTTTTCCACTTTCCATGTAGTCCCAGTGCATGACTGCCAGCGAGCAACCCCACTCAGTGTGGATTCTTAACACAGGTGGCTACCATACCTTCTGAAGTCATTATTTCACATACATCAGATCACTACTAACATTTATAGAACATTTTTCCCTGTGACAGATTATGTCCATTAAAAAAATAACCTACAATCAGCATGCTTGGTTTTTATTTTTTAAAAATCATTTTATTTAAGGGCACCTGGGTGGCTCAGTTGGTTGGGCATCCAACTTCGGCTCAGGTCAAGATCTCACTGTTCGTGGGTCTGAACCCTGTGTCGGGCTCTGTGCTGACAGCTCAGAGGCTGGAGCCTGCTTTGGATTCTGTGTTTCCCTCTCTCTCTGCCCCTCCCCTGCTCACACTCTGTCTCTGTCTCAAAAAAATAAACATTAAAAAATTATTTATTTTATTTTACTTTATTTTAGAGAGGGAGCATGTGAGTAGAGGAGAGGGTATGAGGGAGAGAAAAAATTTTAAGGGGGGGCTCCACGTTCAGTGCAGAGTCCAACAAGGGGCTCCATTCCATGACCCTGGGATCATGACCTGAGCCAAATTCAAGAGTCAGATACTCAAATCAACTGAGCCACTCAGGTGCCCGTATGTTTTGTTTTTAAACTAGGACTCCACACATTCTTCCCTATACAATCACCAACTGGACTAAAACCAAGTTCAGATTTCCTCCAGCCTCTTTCCTGAGCTCATACACCAACACTGGCGGGCATTCTCTCTCTGGCTACTATGTAGCACTTCAAAAACAACCACAGAGGAGTTAAGTTCTCATGAAGCAGTGAGCTCTTCTTCATTGTTTTTTTTTTTTTTTTTTGGATAGGCTTCATAAACAAATTTCTTGGCCATTTTGTTCACTGCTCCAGAAAATGTGTTTTAAAAAACTGTCTATCTGATCCAGCATATAACCTGGCTTTACCTGAAGCTACTAGACCACAACACTACAGAGAGACCGGTCTTGCACCAAAATCATTCAACAGATGCTGAGAGCTAGGCTGGTTCTCTACCATGAGGCTGACCCACTTTGAAGCATCATCCTCTCTGACCACTTAAAACTGCCCTTGAACTCCAATTCTGGGGCACTAATGCTTTTGTTAACAGTAAACAGGTTTTATTTTGTTTTTGTTTTGTTTTGTTTTGTTTTCATTTATCTATCTATCTATCTATCTATCTATCTATCTATCTATCTATCTATCGAGAGTGAAAGAGGGAGAGAGAATATGAGCCAGGGAGGGGACATTTACAAAAATAGCTTCTTTTTAAGACAGGGTCGTCTTTTTTTTTTTTTTTTTTTAAATGTGTAGGTTATATGAATTTAAAAGAAAACATGTAAACAAAGCCTTGTGAGTGCTGTTTCAGATACAGGCACCTTCTGGGACTGTAATAAACACGGTTTCTCTTGTGTTACTCTTTACAACTGCATCTGATTTCCAGTTAAAGATCTAAGCCAGGAAGTCCAGGTGGGCTAATAAAGTTAATGTAAGTTCTCACCAGTCAAATTTGTTACACTATAATTTTGTTACTATGGCTTAACTAATTCATTAAGTATTTACTGAGGGACAACCCAGTGTTCACTTAATATCCTGGGTTATAAAAATATTAAGTAATGAAGACAGTGAAATTACGAAGCAGTGAACAATGGTGAACCTGCCACCATTCAAGTTCATATGAATTTCATCTCTCTCTTTTTTTGAGTTTCATCTCTTAAAAATTGGGAGGTAGGGGCGCCTGGGTGGCTTAGTCGGTTAAGCGTCCGACTTTCACTTAGGTCATGATCTCGCGGTTCGTGGGTTCGAGCCCCGCGTCGGGCTCTGTGCTGACTGCCAGCTCAGAGCCTGGAGCCTGTTTCAGACAGTGACTCCCTCTCTCTCTGACCCTCCCCTGCTCACGCTGTCTCTCTCTCTCTCTCCTAGAAATAAATAAAACATTAAAAAAAAAAAGTTGGGAGGTATTTTTCATTACTTATTCAAACCAGGTTACAATTCATGTCTCTTCTTTTGAAGGGCTCTTAAACTCACCTCTAGATATATCCCATATTTGTTCTGTTAGGCAAACTTTTCTAATCACTTGCAATATAATGGAATGTTTTTAAGAGTTTCTTTTACTAAAAGGTGATGATACAAAAAGAGCTATTAGAATTTAAAACCATGACATATTAAAAAAAAAAAACCCTTCACACACATTGTGTTTTAATCCATAGAGTTAAACAAACAAACAAAAAGTTGATACTCTAGTCAGCTAACCACTGCTGAGGCTAATTGGTAATGTCAGATTTTTTGATCTCCTACCCAATTAGAAGTAGTTCATCTTATAAAATTTGTAGATATAATAAATATAAGACAGAATACTGGAGTCTTTCTTTGAGGACATGCATAAAGCACTACTGGAAAATCCATGCTTCACGGTTAATAAACTCCTTTTGGGCCTAGAAGAATCTAAGTTGTAGACACTTACACCTTAAACACCCAGTTTGCCAATATAGACCTAGGTCCTTTCAAGATTTGAGTCAGCACACTGTTCAACTGGATTATAACCTAATTTTCTATTATTACAGTGCAACACTAAAATTAACTTATAATGAAGTAGGAGTTACTTTGTATTGAATTTCTTCTTCTCCTCAGTTCCATTCACCTCATTTTAATGGTTAGGTTGAACCGTCACAGGCTTCTAAAGAGTAGATTTTGAATTTTAGGATTTTTTTGCTATATACAAAAGTTTTAATTTTCCTTACATTTTTTCCTATTAAAAAAGATTTTTTTTAATGTTTATTTTTGAGAGCAAGAGAGAGAGACTAGCAGAGGGGCAGAGAGAGAGACACAGAATCCAAAGCAGGCTCCAGGTTCAGAGCTGTCAACACAGAGTCTGTTATGGGGCTCGAACCCACAAACAGTGAGATCATGACCAGAGACAAAGTCAGATGTTCAATCAACTGAGCCACCCTTTACATTTTTATGCATGATTTAAAAGTACTAAATAACTAAGTTTTGGTTTTAAATACGTTATTTATTTACTTATTTTTAAGATTTTTTTTCTTAAGTAGGGCTTCATGCCCAGCATGGAGCCCAACCGTGAGGCTTGAACTCATGACCCTGAGATCAAGAGTTAGATGCTTGGGGCACCTGAGTGACTCAAGCTGTTAAGCATCTGACTGTTCTCTACATCCCACATGGGGTTCAAACCCACAATCTTGAGAACAAGAGTTGTATCCTCTACTGACCGAGTCAGCCAGGCACCCCCTTAAATATATTTTTTGGACAGAAATTTAAATTATATATGTACACTGATGGGGCACCTGGGTGGCTCAGTCAGTTAAGTGTCCGACTTCGGCTCAGGTCATGATCTCACAGTTTGTGGGTTCAAGCCCCATGTCGGGCTCTGTGCTGACAGCTCAGAGCCTGCAGTCTGCAGCCTGCTTCAGATTCTGTGTCTCCCTCTCTCTCTGTCCCTCCTGGCTCGTGCTCTCTAAAAATAAAACATTTAAAAATTTTTTTAAAAATAATTTAGCAACAGTAAAAAATAACTCCAAAGGCTTCAGGTGTCTCTTTTCTTTTTCCTGCCCACAATTCACTCTAGATATGAGCACCCATATCTAAGCACTAAGAAGAAAAACCCCAATGTAAGCTCCACTTTCTTTATCTACCCCAGTGTAAGCTATATATTTACTTGTAGACTTTGAGGAAGAAAAGGAAATGGGAACCTCTTAGTGCTTAGTGGTGTAAGAACCCTGAACACAGGGGACAGGGGCAGGAAGGCAGTGCCCTAGAGCAAGCAGCAATTTTAGTGAAGAATCAGAAATAAACTCTACCTAAGTCAGTGGTCTGTGTGGTTCACAGTGAGTTTAAGTTAGAGTCTGATGAGGATTGAAGCTTTGCTGGTTCCTCTTCTCAAGGGCATAACCAGTTTGTCAAGTAAGATTGAGTTTGCTAGAGCTTCCTAGAAAAAGATGACCTCAGCTATGAATATCAAGACTGGAACTTTCAAATAATTTTCTTACTAGGTTTTTTGTTTTTTTTTTTAAATCTGAGGGGCAGGTCTGGAAAAGAAGAGACAAGGCCGAAAAGCATTTAAAGGACTTCTGAGCCACCTGTAATGTGCCAACAGTTGTTGGAGAGCTCCCATCTTTATACCATCCTCCCTACAAATCTTCCTACAAACCCTGCAGAATATTTCTTTGACTTAAAAGTAGCTGTCTGCACACTACACTAGACTAACCAGTATCTTATAGGACAAAGAAGAAAGCAGACCAGTGGCTAAAGAAAAAAAAAAAAAGGAATTCAAAACGAATATGTGTAACACCTCTATTTTACCCAGTGCTCCCCTTCCCATTAGGCATTCTTTCCATTCAGGAAACTGCCTGTTTCCCTTCCCTTACAGGATTTTACTTTAACTTCAGCACATAAGAAAGGAGAAAGCAATGAAAACCCTTCCCAGGAAAAACAACATACTCTAAAATAGCAGGCATTTAAGGAACTGATCACTTATAGAAATAGATTTTTTAAATGTCTTGACACACGTGTAAGGGATTATCCCAGAACAAATCTGGCCCAAAATGCCTCCTATCATTTCCTTCCCTGCTCACAACCCCAAAAAATCTGCTGGGATATTAATGGCTCTATCACTCTTAAAATCAAAAGTTCTATGATCTTGGGGTGCCTGGGTGGCTCAGTTGGTCAAGTGCCCAACTTTGGCTCAGGTCATGATCCCACAGTTCATGGATTCAAGCCCCATGTTGGGGTCTGTGCTGACAGCTCAGAGCCTGGAGCCTCCTTCAGATTCTGTGTCTCTCCCTCTCTCTGCCCCTCCACTGCTTGCACTCTGTCTCTTTCTCTCAAAAATAAACGTTAAAAAAAAAAAGTACCACAATCTGATTTTAAACAAGTAAATGTGTTCAAAATAACTATTATTTAAAAATATGCAAAGATAGCCAAACACTAAAGACAGAAAAACCTATTTATACAATACAAAGTGTTTGGAGTCAAAAGTAATGAAAAGCACAAAGTACCAAAGTACCAAATCCTAATCTTCTACAATCTCTCTAGCTAAACACAGCTGAGCAGTGGCAACAGGGTTTGCCTGCAGCAGTTTTCAAATCCTATGTATTTCTATACCATTATTAAATAAAATATCCTGTTAGTTCACAGAAAAGCAGACAGCATCCAACTACATTCTCTGATAAAGAATGCAAACAGTAAAAGTCAAAACCTATTTTTTTCTTTTAATGTATATCTGGCTTTTCAACGCTTACCTTTTCTGACTATCTGATTAAAAGGGTAAGTAGGTAGTTAAAAATATTTAAGAAAGTGTATAAAATTAGATTAGAAGATTTTTAAAAATTGTGGTTCACTCCACTGTTGTCCCTAATAAGGAAATACAGGTGTTGGGAAGTTAACTCCACATACCTACATATTAAAACAGTCTCTTAGTGAAATACCAACATATTGAAGATAAGGATCGAAAAGTCCTATACACAATTTAAAACATATGTCACTTCTCTTAGCCTTCATGAATAAATCATGCTAATTTGGCTTGCAGATTTGATCTAATACTTTATATACAAATTGCCACGACAATGATGGTAAAATTCTCTTCTGTGCTCTATGACACTCAAACTGTTTAAATACCAAGTAAGTTGCCAGCTAGAGCCCATTATTCTGAATCATGAAAAAAAAATTCAAAGGTCCTTTTATGCTATCATTTTTCTCCATAAGAACTGTTATTAATTTTTAAACTGTATGTATGTATGCATGTAATCTCTACACCCAATGTGGGGCTCAAACTCACAACCCTGAAATCAAGAGTCTCATGCTCTTCTGACTGAGCCAACCAGATGCCCTAAGAATTATTATTCAAAATAAAACTGTCTCAAGTCAGACTATGGGAAATTTCCAAAATCGTTCTTTCTCCTTGGTTTTTATTTCTTATAAATGGAACACAGTACAACTATACATTTCAAAATTAAACTCTATTTGTTAGAAACACATCTAAGTCTTCACTGAAAAGGGAGGGAAATGGGGGTGCCTGGGTGGCTCAGTTGATTAAGTGTCTGACTCTTGATCGGCTCAGGTCATGATCTTACAGGTTGGTGACTTTAAACCCCTCTCTGGGCTCCATCCACACTGACCATGCAGAGCCTGCTTGAGATTGTCCATCTCTCTCTCTCTGCCCCTCCCCTGCTCGCTTTCTCTCTCAAAATAAATAAAATTTAACAAGGGGGGAGGGGCGCCTGGGTGGCTCAGTCAGTTGAGCATCTGACTTTGGCTCAGGTCATAACCTGGTGGTTCGTGGGCTTGAGCCCCACATCAGGCTCTGACATCAGGCTCTCTGCTGACCGCTCAGAGCCTGGAGCCTGCTTCAGATTCTGTGTCTCCCTCTCTCTGCCCCTCTCTCGCTCACACTGTTTCTCTCACTGTCTCTCTCAAAAATAAATAAACATTAAAAAAGAGGGGGGAGAGGGAGAAATGTATAATTAACATAAATGAAGAGCACTTAAAAGCTGGACACTACCCTAATCCCTTTTCTGGAGAGTAATGAAAAGGAGTCAATCAAATGAAAAACAGAAAGCACAAAGTTCCCAGCAATGACCTATTAGAGGCCTGTTGTTATTATAAACAGAATAATACATTAACACATACATTTTTGGAAGTGGGAAGAAAATGTCAGTAAATCAAAAAGTGCTTTTATCTTTCAAGCATAATATTCTTCAGAAAAATTACAAGAGATTTAGTAGACTAAGAACTGAAAGAAAACTAACTACATATCTTTAATGAAACGTTGCAGCACATTTCATCTACAAACAACAAAATCTCTGAAGGTCTTCTAATTAGCTACATACAGTGCAAGCTCAAATATATAAGATTTAAGAAAAATTTCAGGAGTCACCTCTCAATGCTCTTTTATGTCCAAAGAAAAGCTTTTCTACCTACCATGTTTCTTCCACCATCCTAATACTTTCTCAATAATCCTTCTTCGTATCTGCAATCCCATTTGACCACTATTGCTTACTTCTACTACGAGGTTGATGGATTTTAAAATTACATACTGTACTACTTCCCCTCTTAATTCTTTCCATTACCCAATCTACCAAAACTCATGGTAACTAAGAGGGATTTAAGAATTTGTGCTTAATCTCAAAATCACATTGTTTATCACATTTAGTTTACAGAGAGACTCCTGACGGCTGCCTGAGTGGCTCAGTTGGTTAAGCGTCTGACTCTGGTTTCTGTTCAGGTCATGATCTCACGGTTTGTGGGTTCAAGCCCTGCATCGGGCTCTGTGCTGACAGTGAGGGATTCTCTCTCTGTCCCTACCCTGCTCGTGCTTGCTCTCGCTCTCTCTCAGAATCAATAAATAAAAACTTAGGTGGAAAAAAAAAGACTTCTGAGGCTATACTCAATCTACTTTTTAAATTTTTAACTAGCAATCACCTTAACTATGCATTCTATGTCAGATGTTGTTTTTCACAGTATCTGATTTTGAAGGGTCTTCCATCCATACCCTCAAACTCAGAGTCTCTTGAGTAATCACAAATTAATCTTAAGCAGGGAGAGAAATCTCAATTTGAAGTCTTTAGAGTCCCTATTTGAAAAAGAAAACATATATATAGACAAAGTTATATAGTTGTCCATAAGGTTGTTTTGTTTCTTCTTTTTAAAAAACATCTATTTATTTATTTTGAGAAAAAGGGGGGGGAGGGGCAGAGAGAGGGGAGAGAGAGAGAATCCCAAGTAGGCTCTGCAGTGTAGAGTCTGATGTGGGGCTTGAACTCATGAACCATGAGATCATAACCTGAGCTGAAGTCACACACTTAACTGACTGAGCCATCCAGGTGCCCCTACACAGTTGTTTTAAAAATTAACCTTCAGGAGACTTTCTTACTAGCTATGTCTGGTATTGGTAAACGCTTACTGGTGGTGAGAATAATATCTACAGTGATGTATTCTTTTACCCCTAAATGTTCCAAACAGATGCTGGTTAGAGGAGCGAGATCCTTAAGTCCCATGATGGTACAAACCCATGGCCTAGCCAACACATGGAAGGAACAAAGCAAGGTAGCATATTAAGCATTTAAAAACAAAGATGTAGGTGGGGCGCCTGGGTGGCTCAGTTGTTAAAGCATCTGACTTCAGCTCAGGTCATGATTTTACAGTTTGTGAGTTCAAGTCCCACAATGGGTGAACTCAAGCTCTGCTTCAGGTAAGCCCCACTTCTCTGTCTCTGCCACTCCTGGGATTCTCTCTCTCTCTCTCCCTCTCCCCCTCATTTACTTGTGTCCTCTCTCTCTCTCTCTAAAAAGAAAAAAGAAAAATGTAAACAGGACTAGAAAATGAGGTACAGATGAGTCCCCCACCAAAATACCATGAGTCACTCTTGAACTCCAGAAGTTTTCCACGTTTGACTAACCATAACCTCGGCAAAATACTTGGATAGGGGGTGGGATGAGAAGGGACACCTAGTAACATTATCTGGACATTTATATATGCTCACGTGTATACAGAGAGGCACTCAAAATACTTAATAACTGGTGGCAGAGACCCCAATCCTTCAGAACAGACACTAGTCAGTAAGCCATACGTAGTGCCAGCCTTGCACTGAGGAGGACAGGACTCACATGAAGTGAAGAAGAGAAAACCCTGCACCTTCACATCAAAGATTCTTGTCTGTTTGCCGTTTTTCACTCTGAAATGCCTGGGTGGAAACAGAGGGCAGATGCAGTGTTCGTGCAGACTAAGGGCTGGTGAGGAGAGAGCAATCCTTAAAATACTCCACAAAAAAGAATTTTAAAAACAGTATGGCCAGTGTCTTGAACTATGTACCAAAACCTTGGGAACTTAATAAAGGCACAAACTGAACATGACTTATGAGAGACAGACCACTAAACCATTTGCAGATGGTAAATATTTAATTTTCAAACTGTGTATCAGGTATAGAGAAGTGTAAACAAATTATGAGTATTTACTTTCAGGAAAAAAAATAAAGGCAAAGCTGCTGAGGCAGAACTACTAATTCTTATTTAAAAAAACTAGCTTTTCACTCATGGAAATGACTCAATTTTCTGCTGGAGTCTCCAATTTTGAGTGTGGAAAACTAAGTAGCTGTCCTGCCCTGGTGGAGTGATGAAGGTACTATACCAGGGCCTACTGGTTAGTGAGGATGTTAAGAATGCCTGGTTCAGGAAGAGACACCCCTCTCTGTTGTATCTGGTAACAGAAATTAAGTCAAAAAGAAATTATTCCAAATTTCCCACAACAATGAGGATGGAGATGCGGTCAAGTCCACATTCCTCATACTGGTAGCTGGGACTGTACCAAAAGGAAGCAAAGTCACCTTTACAAAATAAGAACAACAAATTAAGAACAGTAGTAAAATGTGCCAACAGTGTTCTGAGGCTCCCCAAGCTGCCAGATGAGAGCAGTTCTGAGCTGCTAGATGGGAAAATCTGGCTTCAGGACCACATAATGTCCACTGACCAACTGTTTTAACTACACACCTTACAAGCAACTGTAAGCATCCAAGTAAGCAGTGTAAATGGGAATAAAAGTGAGCCTGTACTACTCACAGCTTTGTGAAAGCAGGGCTGTAGCGGAGATAAAATAGGACGGTGGTTACGTAGGGACTCTACAACCCAGAGGGACTCCGGCTGAGTCCAAACACCTGGCTCTGCCCCTCGGCAGCCGTATGTCCTTGGACACCCTATTGCTCTTGAGTTTCAGCTAATTTGTTTTGGAGACATTTAGGGGCTTGATGTACAATGCAACATTAGTTGATGTGCAATGTGCAATTGCTTGTGCCAAAATTCTCCAAATCCCAGATCTACAGTTCCAATTCTCATCTCTCACTTGATCTATTATTACCAATAGTAAAGGGGGGAAGGGCACTCTTTTGGGTGTACTTTATCATTTCTTAAAAACTGAATATATGCTGACTCAGATGTCAAGTTAACTATCCAAAAAGCTTTCAAGGCAAGATTTCCTTTGTGCATTATTCCAGGTCCTTGGCTCTTAGCCAGTTGGGAAAGATTAGAGTAGAAGGAACTTGTAGGGACCTTAGAGCTCTGACCAATGAACCAAGAGATCTGACCTAATGAAAACAAAGTAAGCGATACGTTATAATGAGATGTAACAATGAATTACTACCTCTGACTTAAGATTTTAAAATTTCATTACAAAGACATCCTTGTAGAAGAAAAATTAAGCAGGTAGCAAGAATACCTGCTTTTCAGAAAGAGCTGTGCTGCAGGGTGGGGTGTCTATAACCCGTTCACGGCACATTTGCTAATGTCTCCTGAATTTGGTCAAGATCCCACACCGTGCTTTTGCAACAGGGCGAGAATGGCCAGTGTGGATAAACCAAGCGTGTTAGGTGGCACACACGCCACCTCCTAGGATGCGTAAAACTTGCTGTTAAAAGATCATTTTAATAATTATTATGCAAACAGTATCAGTCCACTTAGTAGGAGACAGAAGATAGCGACCTAGCTTTACTTTTGTTAGAAATAATGTGCGTTAACACATCACTTTAGATACAAGTGGCTTCACTTACCACTTCTGTTGATGTTTCTGCATGCTCAGAAGTAACATGTTCTTGAAGAGATGTCTCCGTATAGCCCATTTTTCCACAATAGGGACAAGTAAAAGACTGTGGCTGCTCTACAGAGAAAGCTTCCCCACCATAGTACAAATCTGAAAAATAAAGTGGAACTGCAGTGAGAAATAATAATTCTTATTTCCTTTTCGTATGTGAACATATAAACATATGGTAGGTACAATAATGTGAAACAATTATGTACCAA
Source organism: Hyaena hyaena (assembly GCF_003009895.1). Lineage (NCBI taxonomy): Eukaryota > Metazoa > Chordata > Mammalia > Carnivora > Hyaenidae > Hyaena > Hyaena hyaena. The sequence continues at coordinate 537,546 of NW_024081332.1, forward strand.
AACCTTGGGAATCTCTAAAAACCTCACCCTGTCAAAGAGTACTTAGCTTAGGTCCCTCTTATGTGCAACACCTTCTTTTGCCTGGGACTCCAAGACACCTCCTCCAAAATTTCTTTTCCGCCCACATAGCTATTATTGCCTTAAGAGAAAAACAAACTTTTTATCCTTTTGTTTAATTTTGAATTTTTTAAAGATTTATTTTTAAGTACTCTCTATACCCAACGTGGAGCTTGAACTCACGACCTCAAGATCAAGAGTTGCAGGCTCTTCTGACTGAGCCAGCCGGGCGTCCTCCCTTTATTTAATTCTGAAACATCTCTCATTTCACATCGAGTTCTAATTTTACTGTAATTTATTTTTTCTTTGTATGTGTAGTAATGACAGTGTCAACACAAAGAATCAGCAGGGTGAGAGGTGCCAGCTGGCTCAGTCCGGGGAGTGTGTGTGGCTTCTCATCTCGGAGTTGTGAGTTCGTGACCCACATTTGGTATAGAGATTACTTAAAATAAAAATCTTAAAAAAAAAAAAAAAAAAAAAGAATCAGCAGGGTGTATCATAACACAAGAACACAAGTGCTCGGAATAGGCAACTGTGATCAATATGCCAACCCCCAGACACAGCTATTTGTCCAAAGCACACACTATTCTTCCAGCAGGAAGGACCCTCCACACTCAGTTCTTGTAAAAATGCTAACTTGAATGAAGTACTGCCGCAACATACTCTGTCCATGTTGGTTACTGAAGAAGGGACGGATTAGTGGTATTCTCGGGGAATCATTTGTTTGCCTCTTTAGTATATCTCAAGAAATAAGTCTGTTTTTCTTCATTAGTAACACAAAAGGAAATGCAATTGAAAGTATGTTATGTCACTTCATTCCAAAGAACTATACTTAACATGAAACAAATGCTTAATACGATATGATCATTTTTATAAGAGAAAATTTTATAAGAGAAAGAGTATTTGTTATGTGAGAGATTTGTTTACATTAATTTTTAGGAAGATTTAGGCTATCTTAAAAATATTTGCCCTCCCCCATACATATATTATTTATTATACGCATAAGACTTGCCAGGTAGATTTGGGATTGGTGGGGATAAATATACAAAAGAACAAACTTCTTCATCTGATAAAGGACATCTACAAAAAAACCATAGCTAACATCACATTTATTGGTGAAAGACTGGATGTTTTCCTCCCTAAGACCTGGAACAAGACAAGAGTGTCTGCTTTAGCCATTTCTATTCATTATTTTACTGGAGGGTCTAGTAATTGGGCAAGAAAATGAAAGGAAAAGCAGCTAGAGGGAAAGAAGAAGTGGAACCATCTGTAATTAGCAGATGACATGACTCTGCATATAGAAAATCCTTAAAAATCCAATAAAAAAACTTTTAGAATAAACAACAAAAACATCATAGGATATAGGATCCATACAAAAACCAACTATTTTTCTATGCACATGCTGTGAACAATCCAAAAATAAAATTTTAAAAATCCACTTACAATAGCAAGAAGAATAAAATCCTTAGTAATACATTTAAAGAGGAAGTGTAAAACACAGCCTCTGGTAGTTATAAAACTTTGTTAAAAAAATATTAAAGACCAGGGCGCCTGGGTGGCTCAGTTGGTTAAGCATCGACTTTGGCTCAGGTCATAATCTCATGGTTGACCAGTTTCAGCCCTGCGTCAGGCTCTGTGCTGACAGCTCGGAACCTGAAGCCTGCTTTGGATTCCCTGTCTCCCTTTCTCTCTCTGCCCTTCCCCTGTTCATGCTCTCTCTCTGTCTCAAAAATAAATTAACACTAAAAAAATTTTTTAATAATATTAAAGACAAACTAAACAAATGGAAAAACATCTCATGTTCACTGATTAGCATTAGTTCACTGTTGCTCTCCAAACTGATCTACAGATTTAAAACAATCCCCATCAAAATCCCAGTTGGCTTCTTTGCAGAAATGTGACAAGGTGATGCTAAAATTCTTGCATAGAAACTCAAGGGATCTAGAATACTCAAAACAATCTTGAAAAAACAAAACAAAACAAAGCTGGAGGACTCATAGTGGTCAATTTCAAAGCTTACTAGTAGTTTACAGCAATTAAGACTGTGATCCTAGCACATAGACAGATCTGCAAAGCAATGAGACTCTAAGGAAAGACACATTTATGGTCAACTGACTTTTCTAATAGCTGTGTTAAGCTATCTTAGACACATAAAAATTGTGTATATTTATGGTATACAACTTGATGTTCTGATGTAGTGTGCACTGTGAAAATATCGCCATGTCTATATAGTTACCTCTGAGTGTGTGTGTGTGTTAAAAAAAATTTAAGATCTATCCTCTCCAAAAATTTTAAGTATTCAATACAATATTGTTAACTATGGTCACCATACTGTACATTAGCTCTCGAGAGCTTATTCATCTTGCATAATGAAACTCTGTACCATATGACCAACATTACACCATTCCCCTACCCCTTTCCCTTCAGATCAACTGATTCTCAACAAGGATGCTAAGACAATTCACTGTGTAAAGAATAGTCTTTTTCAGGGGCGCCTGGGTGGCTCAGTAAGTTAAGCGTCCGACTTCAGCTCAGGTCATGATTGTATGATCTGTGGGTTTCAGCCCTGCATCCAGCTCTGTGCTGACAGCTCAGAGCCTGGAGCCTGCTTCAGATTCTGTGTCACCCTCTCTCTCTCTGCCCCTTCCCCTTCTCCTGCTCTCTCTCAAAAATAAACAAACATAAAAAAAAAAAAAAGAATACTCTTTTTCAATAAATGATGCTGAGACAAATGGACACCCATATGCAAATCAATGATCTACCTCATCATTCCATACACAAAATTTAATGCAACACGGATCAAAGATCTAAATGTAAAAGCATAAGTGGTGCCTGACTGGCTCAGTAGGAAGAGCATGTGACTCTTGATCTCGGGTTTGTGAATTTAAGCCCTACACTGCGTGTAGAGATTAGTTAAGTAAATAAAACTTTAAAAAAAAATGTAAAAGTAAAAACGATAAAACTCTTAGAAAAAAACAAAAATTTAAATCTTTATGATCTTAGACTGGGTAATGGTTTCTTAGATATGACACCAAAATCAAAACAAAAGAAAAAAAAGATAAACTGGACATCATCAAAATTTAAACTTTTGTAGTGCGCCTGAGTAGCTCAGTTGGTTAAGTATCCAACACTGGATTGACTCAGGTCATGATCTCATGGTTTGGGAGTTTGAGCCCTGCATGTCAGTACAGAGCCTGCTTGGGATTCTCTCTCCCTCTCTCCTTCTGCCACTCCCCAACTCACTCTCTACTTCTCTCTCTCAAAATAAATAAATCAACAACAAAAAAATTGAAAACCTTTGTGCTTCAAAACACATCATCAAAAAAGTGAAAAGACAACCCATGAAATGGGAGAAAATTTCTGCAAATCATCCACCTGATGAGGAGCTTTTATAAAGAGTATATAAGGAAATAATAAAACTCAATAATAAAAAGACATATTACCCAATTTAAAAAATGGGCAAAGGATCTGAATAGACATTTCTCCAATGTAGATATACAAATGGCCGGCCAGTAAGCACAAGAAAAGATGGTTACTATCACTGTCATTAGCCATCAGAGAAATGCAAACAAAAACCATATGAGACACCACTTCACACCCACTAGGATGGCTGGAAAGAGAAAAGCTCTGTGTCGAGCAAGGAGCCTGCTTAAGATTCTCTCTCCCTCCCTCTTGCGTCCACTCGCGCGCTCTCTTCTAAAACAAAAACAAACCCCCAAGTGCCAACTAGGTAAGAAATTCTAGCATGAAACATTTTATAGCTTTTCTTATGGATTAACAAGGGCTTCTAGTCAACCATAGAAACAGTGTGCTTTACGAGAGCCAGGGCAAGAATACTTGCCCGCTGCTGGCACCAACGGTCCATTTATTCACTCCTTCTTTATTGATGCACTCTTTCCATCTCATACCTTGTCCATTTTCTAGATACCTGAATGGCTTTTATGAATAGTTAGGCTAGGATTACGAGAATTATTCAGAATATAAAAGATTCATGTTATTTTTAATGTATGCTATTAGGAACAGTTTTAGAACATTTTGCCTTCAACCGTCTTCACGCACGTACACGAAATTCTCAAGGACAAACCATTAGAATGTGAAGGAAATACGTACCAAAATCTACCCTTGTTAATATGCACTGCATTGGGTGGTCAGTTGTATGCCTTGTGGTTGTTGCACCACTTTCATAACAAGATGCACAAAGATCGTAATCGTAGCAAATTAAACACTTATATCTGCGACCTCGAAAATTTCCTTTTAAACATGCATCACAGCTGACACCTATTAAAAAAAAAAAGAAATATCATTAATTAGCAGCTGTAATAGGCCCCACTCCATCTCATTTTTATACATTTTTTAAGGTACAGATTTAACTCCAAGTTTCCTTTCCAAAATGACTAGAAACAACATAGTAAGATGATACGGGAACAGCCAACAATGTAGTGGATTTGTTACTGTGCTTTACATTCCTAATGAATATGACTGAAAAGATTTGATAAAATGTAAAAAACAACTTTAAAAATGCCTTGATGAGCGAGCAAGTGGATAAAGACCAAGTGAAAGAGGAATTGGTAACTAGAATCACTAAAGGGGGCAGGCATTCATTGACCAAAGCAGGTAAAAATCTGAGCTTGGATTTTCACAGTGTTGCAGGACAAAGCACAGGAAGTGAAGACCAAAGTCTGCTGAAGGTGGAGTGTCTAACAAGTAATTCCTTGTAAAAAAATTTTTTTTAATGTTTATTTTTGAGACAGAGACAGAGCTTGAGCGGAGTAGGGGCAGAGAGAGAGGGAATCACAGAATTCGAAGCAGGCTCCAGGCTCTGAGCCGACAGCACAGAGCCCACCGACAGCATACAGCCCAACGCAGGGCTCGAACCCAAGGACCGCAGGATCATGATGTGAGCAGAAGTCAGCCGCCTAACAGGCTGAATTGCCCAGATGCCCAAGCAATTCTTTGTAAAGCTGAGACCCTAATATACCCTCAGTGCACGGGTGAGCCAGAAATCGTCCCTAGGGGATTATAAAACTTGCCCCAGTGAAATCCCTCTCCTGCTTTGGCACAAAATAACCACCAAAAACAATGAAAAATCATAAGCACATATCAGCCCAGCCCTCTAATGAGTGAAGAGCCCAAATTTAAACTAAGTAACGGTTCCAAATGGTTCTCAGGTGAAAAATTTAGTTTAAAGTGGTGGTGGAGGATGGCTGGCTGGCTCATCTGGTGGAGTGTGCAGCTTGTGATCTCAGGGTTGTGAGTCCAAGCTCCATGACAGGTGCTGAGATTACTTAAAAATGAAATTTAAATAAATAAATAAATAAATAAAGTGGTCCTAAGGGAGCAAGCATTACCACCAAGCCTCTGGCAGAAATTAACTTCCAAAGAATGAATCCACACACAAAATATATACAAAAAACACAGCACCATGAGGAAGCAGTTGCAGAAACAGCAGAATCAGACTGGCAGAGTTTATATCAGAACTAGGTATCAGATAATAGTTAACAGGTTAAATAAAAGAGAAGCTTTAAAAGAGGAGGCAGCCAACAGACTTGAAAAAGAACCGAACAACATCTAGGTATTAAAAAAATTAATTAGAATTTAAAACTCGATGGCCAGGTTTAATAGTAGGAAAAGCCTCTCATTCACATGTAATATTCTTGGTTATGCAGAAAACTCAATACAGCTAAATTGTTACAATTAAGTATCTTAAGCAAGGTTGATAAATATAAAAACCAATCTAATAAAGCATTGACTGTATTTCATAACTCCAAAAAAGAAAAATTTATTATTAAAAAACATGTCATTTAAGATTGTACTTGGGGCGCCTGGGTGGCTTAGTCGGTTAAGCGTCCGACTTTCGCTTAGGTCATGATCTCACGGTTCGTGGGTTCGGGCCCCGCGTCGGGCTCTGTGCTGACTGCCAGCTCAGAGCCTGGAGCCTGTTTCGGAGTCTGTGACTCCTTCTCTCTCTGACCCTCTCCTGCTCACGCTGTCTCTCTCTCTCTCTCTCTCTCTCTCTCCTAGAAATAAATAAAACATTAAAAAAAAAAAGATTGTACTTACATGAGGTATTTAGGTTAGTAAAATTCATAGACAAAGTAGAAAAGTGGTTACCAGGAGCTGGGTAGAGGGAGAATGGGGAACTGTTTTATGGGTACAGGGTTTCAGTTTGGGATGGCAGAAAAATTCTGGGGTTGGTTGCATAACAATGTGAATGTACTTAACGCCATTGAATTGTACATACAAAAAAGGTTATAATGATAGATTTTATGTTTTACCACAATAAAAAAATTATGTCACTGGCAACAGCATTAAAAAATGCCTATGAATTGGGGTGCATGGGTGGCTCAGGTCTGACTTTAGCTCAGGTCATGATCTCCCAGATCTCACTGATAGTGCAGAGCCTGCTCAGGATTCCTTCTCTCTCCTTCTCTCTCTGCCGCTTCCCCACCCATGCGTTCTCTCTCTCTCAAAATAAGTAAATAAAACTGTAACCAAAAGTAGCCCTTTATGAAGATAATTAGTGAAAATACATTCAGGGGTACCTGGCTGGCTCAGTTGCTGGAGCATGCGACTCTTGATCTCGCAGTTGTGGGTTCAAACCCCACACTTGGGTGCAGAGATTACTTTAAAAAGAAAACAAAATCTTAAGGTGCCTGGGTGGCTCAGTCAGTTAAGTGTCTGACTCTTGATTTTGGCTCAGGTCATGATCTTATGAGATCAAGCCCCAAACTGGGATTTGCACTGGGCATGGAGCCTGCTTAAGATTCTCTTTCCCTCTGCCCGTGCAGGTGCACATGTGGATATGCTCTCTCTCAAAAAAACAAACAAACAAAAAACCAAACTTAAAAAATGTATGTGTATATTAAAGACATTAAAGGACTTTAAAAAATATTAAGTTCACGGAAGAAAAGCTTCAACAAAATGAAATGTCAATTCTCCCCAAATTGGTGGATTCCATGCAATTCTAATCAAAATCACAAGAGAAATTTTTGTGGAACATGACAAGTGGACTCAAATTTTTATGTAAGTTGCAAAGGGCCAAAAAAAACCCAAGACATTCCTGAAGAAAAATAAAATGGAAAGATTTGCTCAACATATCAAAAGCTATTATAAAGCTACAGTAATTAAGAGGATGGTATCAGCAGAGACAGATCAATTGACCAATGAAAGAGAATAGAAAGCCCAAAACAGATACATACACGTTGAAATCTATTTTATGACAACAGAGTCCCTAGAGAGATCAGTGGGGAAAGGAGGATGCCAGAACAGGTAATTATCCATATGTGGGAAAAATAAAATCAGATCTCTTCCACAGATCCCATACACAAACATCAATTCCAGACAGCTTAAAGAGAAATGTCGAAGGAAACTTAAAAAAAATCTTCAAAGGCCATGTAGGAGAATATTTTTTATGAGCTCAGAATAGGAAATAAAATAAAATACACATACACATGGTCCAAACCAGAAAGAGATATATTCAATCACATTAAAATTAAGACTTTTTCTTTACCTTCTAATGCCCTAGAGTGATGGAAAGACAAGAAGGTACCCAAACTGGTGATGCGTGCAACATACAAGATGTACAACAGTTTGGTATTCAGAATACATTAAGAACTCAGACATATCAGTAAGAAAATGACCAACATACAATAGAAAAATGGGCAAAATGGGGCACCTGGATGGCTTATTTGGTTGAATGTCCAACTTTGGCTCAGCTCATGATCTCATGGTTCACAAGTTCAAGCCCCGAATTGGGCTCTGTGCTGATAGCTCAGAGCCTAAAGCATGCTACAGATTCTGTGTCTCCTCTCTCTCTCTGCCCCTCCCCTGCTCATGCTCTGTTGGTCTGTCTCTCAAAAAAAAAAAAAAAAATTTTTTTTTAAAAATGGGCAAAGACTTCAGTGGGCACTACAAACAACAAACACAAATGACCAATAAATAAATGAACAGATGCTCAGTCTCATCAGTCATCAAAGAAGTACAAATAAAATTATCAGGAGCTATCATTTCACATGTACAAGTCTGACAAAACCTAGAAATCTGATGATTTCAAGTACTAGTGAAGATACAACAGAAGCACTTCTACTTTGCGAGTGGGAGCACACATCAGCACAACTTGGAAAATTTCATTCACATTCTAGTCAAGTTAAATATGCACAATTCCAACGAGTCTGAGGTTTCACTCTTAAGTATATTCTCTGGGAAATCTTTTGTCCATGTGTACCAGAAGAATGTAGAAGAATGTTCACAGCAGTTTCTGCAACATGGTAAGGGAGGGGGGATGTTAACAACTCAAAGGCCCATCAAAGGTCTATTATAGAAGGAATTAGAAAATGCATCATAGCCACAGGTAAGGACTTCAAGAATCTCAGATGTATGAAAGAAAGTCTCAAAGAACATGACTATATTTTTAAAGTTATTTATGTATTTATTTTGAGAGAGAGACAAAGAGAGCAATGAGAAAGGGGCAGAGAGAAAGGGAGAGAGAGAATCCCAAGAAGGCTCCACACTGTCAGCAAGAAGCCCGATGTGGGGCTCAAACTCACAAACTGTGAGATCATGACTGAGCCGAAAACAAGAGTTGGACGCTTAAACCGACTGAGATACCCAGGCGCCATGCAAAAAACATATATAGTTTAAAGTTCGACAACACTATCTAGTTTAGGAAATCAAACATGTAGTGAAACTATGAAAGGAAAACAAGGGAATGACAAAGTTTTGGTCAGTGGTTTCCTCTGGGGGGAGATGAATCCTCAGCAATCTTGAAAGGTAATACCTTCACATCTAGCAGAAGGAATCTGTAGTATCACTCTTTTTCTTTACATTTATTTGACAAATGTTCTCAAATATCCCTCAATTTTTCTTCAATTCTCCTCCCCCTTCAATAAAAAACAAAAAAACAAAGCTGGGATTGCTTATAACAGCCCTTGGGCTGTCAGTTCACGGTGGAAAACTAGCATAGTTATGACAGATTGCAGATTCTCATTAAATGCTTATTGAACAAGTTTTTATTTAAAAATGAACATGGATCTTTGTTATTACTTATTAACAATGGGCCCTTAGGCAAATCACTTATTGTACTCTACTACATTTCTTCATCTATTAGGTTGGCTTGTGAAAATCATATGAGAAAAAAATTTCAAGGTCTTAAATTTTATTTTTTAAATGCTTATTTCCTTTTGAGAGAAAATGCACACACAAGCAGGGGAGGGACAGAGGGAGATGGGGACAGACAGGATCCTAAGTAGGCTCTGCTGACAGCAGTAACCATGAGATCATTACCTGAGCCAAGTTGGATGCTTGGCCAGCTGAACCACCCAGGTGCCCTTGAAGGTCTTAAATTTTAAAACATATTTATTTTTAAGTAATATCTACATGCAATGAGGGGGCTTGAACTCAACCCTAAGATCAAAAATCACACACATTCCTCTGACTAAGCCGGCCAGGCATGCCTGAAAGTCTTATGTTATTTCATTCAAATGTGATAAGATTATGTTATCAGATTTTATGGTATACAACTGATATCCGCGCACACGTGCGCGCGCGCACACACACACACTCTTACACAAATGGGGCAGGGCCAGAGGGAGGACAGAGAATCTTTTTTTTTTTTACATATAGTTTATTGTCAAATTAGTTTCCACATAACACCCAGTGCTCATCCCCACAAGTGGGAGGACAGAGAATTTTAAGCAGACTCCATGCTCAGTGCAGAGCCTGGCAGGGGATTTGATCTCATGACCTAAGCCAAAATCAAGAGTCAGAAATTTAAGTGACTGAGCCACCCCGGCACCTCTATATACAACCTCTTGATACAATCAGTCCTCAAAATAGCCTTCACTGTTAAGATTTCCAGAGATGTACTGAGATCTCACCAAATTACACTGAAAGCCAAATGATGGCACCAAGCCAGTAGTTTTCCAGCAAATTCAATAAATATTGAGTGCCTACTATGTTCTAGCTGGTGGGGGGACAGTAATAAACAACACCAATAGCTCTGCCCCTGTGAAGCTAACACTTTGGTGGGTGAAGATAGGTATAAAAACACATGAAGCTGTAAAGCAAGTTGGAAGAAAGTGCTATGGAGAAAAATAAAGCAGAAAACAGAAAATTGTGTGGGCAAGAAAGCTTCCCAGAAAAGATGGTTTTCAAGCAAAAAGATGGAATACTTCAAAATCTGCTTATTCAAAATAGCTGCCAGGCATGAAAATGCTTTAAACATAAAACATAAAAATCCTGAAAAGCGGTAAATAACTGTTTAGATTCACAAATGGAAGTTTAATGTAACTGGATACAATAACTTTGCCAAACAAATGTAGCATGAACTGTGCTAAAAAGATGCCAGAAAGGTAAACCCCACTTTGAACACTAACCTTCTGGCATGTCCCCTCTGACGTTACTCTATAGGCCTGACTTTCCATGGTGGGGATGCCGGCTGACTGGTATAAATGAACAAAACTATGACAACCCTGGATGGTGCCGCCGTCCAACTCTGCGTCTGATGGTGCTCATCCCTTGCCTGTCTTACTCTTCTGATATAATTCCAGGCTATTGAAATCTACATGCCCATAGCTCTTGGAGCGCCTGGGTTGCTCAGTTAAGTGGCCAACTCCTGATTTTCAGCTCAGGTCGTGGTCTCATGGTTCATGAGTTTGAGTCCACATTGGGCGCTGTACTGATAGTGTGGAGCCTGCTTGGATTCTCTCTCTCCCTCCCTTTCTCTCTCTCTCTCTCTCTCTCAGAATAAATAAACTTAAAAAAAAAAAAAAAAAAAAAAAAAAAAGATGCCCACGGCTCTCCTAAAAGGTAAGGGTGTGGAGTGGTGGGAGGCTTCACCTACAACCAAGCTGGAGTTTAATAACTATTAGATCTTTAAGAAATAGCGTTGTTGGCGTGTGTGGCTGGCTCAGTCAGCAGAATGTGCAACCTTTGATCTCAGGGTTGTGAGTTCGAGTCCCACGATGGGTGCAGAGATTACGTAAAAAAATTAAATCTTTAAAAATGTTTTAAAATGTTTTTATTTATTTTTGAGAGAGAGACAGAGACAGAGACAGCGTGAGCAGGGGAGGGTCAGAGAGAGAGGGAAATACAGAATCTGAAACAGGCTCGAGGCTCTGAGCTGGCTGTCAGCACAGAGCCTGACGTGGGTCTCGAACCCATGAACCGTGAGATCATGACCTGAGCCGAAGTCGGATGCTTAGCCAACTGAGTCACCCAGGAGCCCCAAAAATTAAATCTTTAGAAACAGGGTCGTTTTTATTGTTTTCAAAATAATATTAACTATTTTTGATGGAGTAATTTCTAAAATGTATGTTTTCTAACTACAACACTATAGATAATTAACAACTTCTAGGATTCAAGATTATTATTTCAAACACAAACACATAGTTCAACCATACCATCAAACATTCTGATAGGTAAGTTCTTAGCAGGGTTTCTTAAAACAGAAGAGCCACTTTACAAATAACCTGTGGTGTCAGCTATGCTATGGAAGATTGATGTGATTAGTGGACTAGGACTAACGAGTCAAGGCGGTGACAGTGTTTTATACCACAAGGTTTCCATACAGCCTGCCCTTCTCATTGTAACAGCTCTGCCATTTAACACTTTAAAGCTTCTGTTGACAGATTTGAAGTATTAAATTGGAAGTTATTAAATTAGAATTAGAAATCACTACCTAATTAAGTCAATATCTAATTTTATAGAAGATTCCATACCACTTTCTACTTGAAAGCAACTCTAAGCCTGCAAGTAAAAGCACAGAAGCACACACAGGCTCTGCAGCCGTTTCTTAACAGCAGCCACGTCTCCCCCTCTCCCACTCCAAGTTACCACATCTCATTTAGCTTTGACAAGGAGCCCAGATTTCCCGCTGAAAACAGAGTCCCTTCTGAGCATGTCTGTCTGAATTCATTTTAATAACACAGACTAACAAACTTTGCTCCCTTAGTGTCGACTGCAGGCACTCTATGGCTCCTCTCAGAGAAAATCACGTTGGCTCTTTGCTGCACAGCCCTTTGGTTAGCAGCTGTGGTCGTACCTGGTGCTGGGAGGCTCGGGACAGTCTGACACAGAACATATACATGTGGCTGATGTCAAATTACCAATTCCTTGATGGGAAGAATGGAGCTGCCTCTGATTAGACGCTAAGAATGAAAGTTCCTACAGAAAAGCATGATGTCACAACAGAAACAAGAGTTCAAATACTGTCAAATAAGATATTGTCCTGAGAGGCAAGGCTGGAAAACCACTGGGTGTTAGCACTGAGGCCTAATGGGTTAACAAAATATGTTCAGGTTTCATTTGCTATATATTAAATACATCTTGCAAAATGGAGTTAACAAATAACAAAGTATGCAACTCATCTTTGAATAATCTGGCTTTAGGCATATTGCAACACAAATTAGGATAAGCATGGGTCTGTAAAATGTAACTGCACACACTGCATCATAAAGTTATGGTATCTGTGATTCTCCCATCTGACCAAGCTCACCTACGAGGTAAAAATGCTAGGAAATATAGTTTGACATCAATTTTGGTATTGGCACAGATGAAATTTAAATGAAGAGAATGCCGTGTATCTGACAACTCCTAACTGTAAGAGGTGTATCTGAGCACATTCATATCCTCGACATTTATCTTTATATTTAGCAGTTCTGTAAAGTAAATACACAAAAGCTTTGAACTAAAATCAGAGGACAGAATGCCCTCTAGTGGGAATAGAAAATAAAGTTTAAAAAGCCACTGATATAGGGGCGCCTGGGTGGCTTAGTCGGTTAAGCGTCCGACTTTCGCTTAGGTCATGATCTCGCGGTTCGTGGGTTCGAGCCCCGCATCGGGCTCTGTGCTGACTGCCAGCTCGGAGCCTGGAGCCTGTTTCAGAGTCTGTGACTCCCTCTCTCTCTGACCCTCCCCTGCTCACGCTGTCTCTCTCCCTCTCCTAGAAATAAATAAAACATTAAAAAAAAATTTTTTTTAAAAGCCAATGATATAATATGTAAAAAGTCTTTACTCCCCTTAATTTTCTAAGATGAAACAAAGAGGCTGTTATACTTATTTACAGCTGTTTATTTATTTGTTTTAAAGATCTTATTTTTAAATAATTTCTACATCCAATGTGGGGCTTGAACTTGTTTACAATGCTGATATCAAGAGTCACAGCCTCTACCAACTGAGCCAGACAGATACCCCTATTTACAGCTCTTTAAAAAGGAAAAAACCCAAAGGGTGATATAGTTTTTTGTTTTTTCCATAAATTTTTAGGTAGGGAAGAGCTGATAGGAAGGGAAGGGCAATGACTTGTTAAGGAATATGGTGACAAGAAACCCAAAAGGAAAGAACCCGCCTATAATGCGAAGACCTGGGATTATACAGTATTTGTCAATGACATTTTGACTTCTAGTGCCATGTAATTTGGGGCGAAGATCCTCTTATTACTTTAGCAAAATATCTAAGTATTATCTTGTTAGGGCCTTCTTTTTCTTTTTCTTTTTTTAATGTTAATTTATTTTGAAAAGGAGAGAGAGAAAGAGAGTTAGTGCAAAAGTTCAAGCAGGGGAGGGGCAGAGAGAGAATCCCAGGCAGGCTCCGCACTGTCAGCATGGAACCTGACACAGGGCTTGATGTCATTAACTGTGAGATCACAACCTGAGCCAAAATCAAGAGTCAGACACACAACCAAATGAGTACCTCTGGGTCCTTGCGTTTCTAATAAGTGTGACTTAAAAACAAAAACAAAAACAAAAACAAAAAACAGAGCATATATATTACACATGCTATACAATAATTTTAGTACTGCGAATGGCACAGAGAATTATGTCATTAAAACATCTTTACAATTTTAAGGACAATTTCCAAGAAGAGACTCTTTGTATTCAAGTGGTTGAAAAATCATGCAACCCTTTGAAGAGGATCTCAGATGAACACAGAAGCAATTAATGAACTATTTATTGTAACTCAGTGAAAAGTAGAAGTAGCCAAAATTAAAGAAGATGGTTAAAGGATATTTCCAGAAGCAAAACTGCGAAAGGAAGAAATTTAAGACAAATTTAAAATGCTTCATTATCTGGGAACCTAGATCAGGAGTGAAAAGCTTTCTCCCTTTCTATTAAAGAATCACAGAGGAAATATAAATGATCATTATTAAAGAATCACAGAGGAAATATAAATGATCATGCTTTGCAAAGGTAAAGTAACTCCAGGAGTTATACACACACACCCCACCACATACCACCAAAACTCTATACATGTTTATTTTTTAAAATCTTAAAAAATCTCTGCCATGGTTAAGGAAGAAAGTCAAGAGGAGAGAAAACTGGGTAGAGAAACCCATACAAACATACCATTCAAGAAAAGACCTACAGTTAAAGAGAGTCCAAGGGCAGAGACAGAAATGAGAAAGAGGTACACAGTTCGGTGGGGAATGTGGGGCGCAGGGGGGAGGGCAAGAACCAGAAGGAAGAGAATGGAGTGACGGAGAGGAACACTTAAGTGTAGAAAACATGAAGTTTGTAGCGCATGTGCTCTTCAAACTTAGTAGCCCACCTGAAGCTGATACATTTACCTAGCAATTTAAAACAACCCTTTATGTACTAAGACTCAACTTGTTTACATTACTGTTTTCAGGTAGATTCTACAAGTTCTGTGCTATGTGACAATAAGGGGCATCCATCTATCCTTTCATTATTTACTGAATATTTAATATGTGCTAGATTCAGCAGGGAACACAAATCTTGGCTACACAGAGCTATCCTCTAGAGGTCTGAGTGCAACTTCTATCATCACTGTGAGCCAGAAAGCTTACATATATGACTTTATTAATCCTCACAACAAAGTTATGAGGTAGTTGTCAAGTGTGATAAAACTCCTTTTGTGGCTAAGGAGGATTCAAAGCCAGTTCAAATCTGTCCCAAAAAGTAGACAGAAAGGCAGAGGCTGGACGTTATATATTAAAGAGTTCCTTACTCATTTTGTCAAAGAGGGAAGTTCAGTTCATCTCTAAAAGTTTTCAATATAGAGGAAGTTGGCCCCTTTGGGAACAAATGATTGGTTCACTTGGTTTTAAACAGCTAGTCTACACTCTTAGTTCACAGAAACGCATCCCTGGCCTGCAAACGGAAATCTTTCTTAGTAACAATGGACTTGCTTATGAGTGAGCCGACGAACAGCCTTTCAGGAACTCTTATCTGTAAATAGAGAAGCTTCTATATTACTCAATCTATTATTATATTCAGCCATGATTAGAGCTGTTTTCCAACTCAAACATAAAATGAAGGAAGAGGAGGTATAGAAGAAGGATTTCAGTGAGTATCTGACGAATGAATGAAAAGAGAAGGGGATATTTTCCTAGAGTAATTAGATAAGAGCTCAAAAAAAGAGAAGGGAAAAGGGATTAATGTGTGTCTATAATAGACTTCCTGATGTAAGAATGACTGAATGATGAAAATTGAGGGGGAAGAGAAAGGGATGGAACAATAGGTATTTGTTCCTATAGGAGAAAAGAAAATGAGTTAGGTAAAAATGCTGTCCGAATACTTGTAGGCACCAGCTACCAGTCGGCAACATCAGCCCCAGAAAGTTTGGCTGCCAGCTCTAACAAACGGTGGGGTTGGTGGTGGGAAACAGATTATTGTCAGCCACAGATTTATGTGTAAAAATAGAATAAGAAGCCAGGATTCTCCTATGTATGTGTAATTTGGTCTCTGCCCAGAAACTACTGCTCTGTTTGAAAACCCTCCCCAGGCAGGTCTATGGTGCAGGGCAGAGCACTCCAGCCTTTCCAAAATAAGTGTCCTTAGAGATGGTGACCATTTTGATGAAAATATCTAGGGCTTACATTTTGCAGAGACTTGGAAAAGTGAATACTAGTAAAAAACACACTAAGTCTCAAACCTGTAAGGACTAAAGAAATTAAAACACTTAAACGGGCATAACACAACATACGAGAATCTCCCTCGGATCTCTACCCAGCAATGTTCCTTCAATAACCAATCAGTGTTTAACTGACCGTGATGCCCCAGGCACCTGCTGAAACAGCTTGGTCACTGACCTGTTGTTCTTTTACAGATGAATAAACTGAGGACACGGGCATTAAGTACCTTGTTCCAAAAGCACACAACCATTAAGTGGCAAGCCAATGATTATCATACAGGGTCATCCACTGAAGCATGCCTTCTGACAACAATAAACCCGTTTCTGCTTGTTTGTTTCAGAAGTGGATGTCTTCAGTACTTTTTATTTGCTGTGGCACAGGGATACATTTAGTGTCATGTTTACTGTTTTTCCCTCAAATCTTTACTCCTAAGATCTGATTTTGTCAATCATATAACTTCTCCAAAGGGAAACCCTGAGGCCGAGGAATTACTTCTGAGACATGTACCTACAGATGTTTATTTACAGAGGTTAACAATCACTGTTATACCTGAAGTCACTATTTCTAAGTTCTTACTCTAGAGTAGTATTTTGTTGTTGTTGTTGTTTTTAAGATTAATTTTTAAAAACATGTTTATTTTTGAGAGAGAGAAAACGTGCAAGCAGGGGAGAGGCAGACAGGGGGAGGGCGGGGGGAACAGAGGATCCAAAGCAGGCTCTGTGCTGATGCAGAGAGCCCAATGTAGCTAGAACTCAAGAACCATGAGATCATGACCTGAGCCGAAGTCGGACACTTAACTGAATGAGCCACTCAGGTGCTCCTCTAGGGTAGTATTTTCATAATTTTTTGAAAACTTATGCCCTATCTTGGTTAATAGTTTAAAAACATTACCATCTCCTTTATATAAAATTTCAGTAAGGTGAAAACATGTCTGGACTCACTCTTTCAATTCACAGCAGAACAATAATCAAATTGACTCTAAAATATATAATTTATTTTTCATTTTTGGTCTTTTCAGACATATAGGGAAATCTGACACACCTTCAGAATTGGTAATCAACAGGGGCGCCTGGGTGGCTTAGTCGGTTAAGCGTCCGACTTTCGCTTAGGTCATGATCTCACGGTTCGTGGGTTCGAGCCCCGCGTTGGGCTCTGTGCTGACTGCCAGCTCAGACCCTGGAGCCTGTTTCAGAGTCTGTGACTCCCTCTCTCTCTGACCCTCCCCTGTTCACGCTGTCTCTCTCTCTCTCCTAGAAATAAAAATTAAAAAAAAAAAAAGAATTGGTAATCAACAGCCTATGACACAATACAATCATACAATGAAACACTACAACACTGAGCTCCAATGAACTACTAGACTTCCACATACCAACTTGCATGGGTCCTCACAGAAAAACAAGTTGTGAAAGGAGACATACTATTTGGAACCACTTATGTAAGTGGAACCACTTAAAAATACACAATACAGAGTGTCTAAGTGGCTCAGTCATTAACCATCTGGCTTCCACTCAGTTATAATATCATGATTCATGAGTTCAAGTCCCGCATTGGGTGAGCACAAGCTCTGCTTCAGGTTTTAAAAAAAAAAAAAAAAAGAGCCCTGCTTCAGGTGAGCCCAGCTTTTCTCTCTCTCTTTCTCTCTTTCTGCACCTCGCCTCACTCACTTGCTCCCTCTCTCTCTCTCAATAAATAAATCGATAAATAACTAAGATACACAATATTTTGTGATCACTTACGGACACATACCTACCTATGTGGAACACATACTGAAAGGCAGACAGATAGGATACGCACCAACTACAAAAAGTGGTACCTCTGGGAGGTAGAGGGAGAAGGAGGGAAATAGGATGGAATCAAGAAAGGATATTATAAGTGGAATTCACCTGTATCTGCAAAACTTTAATTCTATGTTTAAAATGTTTTCTTAAAAAATAAGTAAATAAATAAACCAACATGGACAAATTCCCCCTGCCATCTCAACTTATAAAGTGACATGGGAGAGGACTTTTAGTGACATAATGGCTGGTTTTGTGCAGAAGTACCAAATGGGAAAAATAGCTGACCTAGGGAAATTATGAAATAAAACTTTTTTAATTTGGCCCTAGAGATGGAGTCCATATCCCATACTGGTTAATTCCTGCTAGAGTATAAATTAGTCACTGAGTTTCAAGCTAAAGCATTCACGAATGACTTCTTCCAAGCATACTATATGATCTGGGCATGCTAAACAACTCAAAGGTAGTGTGAAGATCACACTAGTGGACACTGACCACAGGGTGGAGGAGCAGTGTAGGATGCCTTCCCATCATATATATACTTGGCCAATAAGTACAAGTAGCAGTAGGGGACTTGCTGCCTGGATTGACAGATTATATCTGTGTAAGAAAAGAATGTCATTCCAAACAACTTATGGGTTAAACATAATGGTATTAACTTCCGTTGTGCCACCCCCCCCCCACTTCCCTGTTCCGAATTTCCTGGCCTATGCTTTAAACACTTTTAAACTAAATTTCTGCAACTGTTTGAGGGAAAGAAGAAAACTGGAAATCCTTAATGTACCATAAGATGAACAGGAAGGGAACAGAAAACATATAGTTTAATGATACCCATTTAATAATATTTAAGCTAGAAATGTCTGCACATGCACTTGTGATAAATTCCCAGTCAAGCAAGGCACATGACAGCTCTTTCTATTGTGGAAGAGATTTGGCCTGGATCGATATTAGGAGCTAATTTTGCACAGACTTACCTAAACAACATTATTTCAATCAACAAAAAATATTGAACACCTACAGTACCCATTTAGTGCTTCAAATTTAATAGGAAATAAAGATATGTAAACAAGCAAACTATAGTATGAAGAATGGGGGACTGAGGACTAGGGAAATGCATCCAACATAAAAACAAAAAAATAAAAAATGAACTATTCTGGTGGGAAGGGTAGAAGAGAAACCAAAGTTAGCCTCCCTCTGACACAACTCTTCGTACCAAGCGGTTCCTGAGGTACCTTCTCTTCAAAGCACTGAAATAACCACCTCAGGTCTCTTTCTTCCATGTTACTCACACAAAGAACACTTATTCTAAACTCATTCTCAGAAACCCACTACACAGTTTAAGACAAGAATTCAGTCACTTACTGCCTCCTCTTGTTTAGGCTAACTGACTTAAAATCTTAACAGATCCTCAAAAGTGTTACCTTCAACTGTTACATTATTTTTCTTTACTCCACTGATTTTAAATTAAAGGGATCTACAGCAGACACAAAACTCTGGAGAGGACTAGGAATAATTATCACAAAGTACAGAGAATGCTCTAGCACAAGGAGGAAAGAGAGCGTAAGTATGGTTTAGGAAGCATACGAGTCTAATTTTAGACATTATGTATGAGGTGATAATGAAACATACAAGTTGAAAGGTACCCTAAACAGCTGGTTAGGCTGATCTTTGGGAGATTCCCTTTAAGAGAGGACACATCTCTGTACCAGGGACAGTGATATACAATAGTATGGGCAAGAAAGAAGGGCAGGACAAAATGAGGAACATGAACAGAGCTTACAGAGTTTAAAATAATCTCTAGGCAATCAACTTGACTGGCATTCTAATATAAGTATCTAAAGCTCAAAATAAAATAAAAAATATTGGCTTTTTAATTTTTTAAGCTTATTTATTTGAGGGCGAGCAAGCAAGCAAGTGCACAAGCAGGTGAGGGGCAGACAGGAGGAGAGACCAAATCCCAAGCAGGCTCCATGGCATCAGTACAGAGCCCGATGTAGGGCTTAAACTAAAAAACCATGAGATCATGACCTGAGCTGAGACCTGCTACCCAGCCATCCCAAAACAATAGCTTTAAAAGAAATGTATATTTGGGGCGCCTGGGTGGTTCAGTCGGTTAAGCATCCAACTTCGGCTCAGGTCATGATCCCACAGTCCATGGGTTCAAGCCCCGCATCAGGCTCTGTGCTGACAGCTCAGAGCCTGGAGCCTGCTTCAGATTCTGTGTCTCTCTCTCACTCTGTCCCTCCCCCGCTCACTCTCTGTCTCTGTTTCTCAAAATAAAATAAAAAGACATTAAAAAAAAAAAGAAATGTATATTTATTTATTTGGGGGAGGGGGGACACAAGCGGAGAGAGAGATCCAAAGGAGGTCTTGTGCTGTCAGCACAGAGCCCAATGTGAGGCTCAATTTCATGAATCATGAGATCACAACCTGAGCTGAAATCAAGAGTAGGACGCTTAACTGACTGAGCCACCCAAGCGCCCCAAAACCTTGGCTTTGATATAAATATTACTGATGTTTCTTCTTCTCTCTACATATGAACACTTCTAGCCATGACTAACAGTATGACCCTGAGGTAGGGCACCATACAGAATGTGCATCCAGGGTGACAACGTATCAGTAATGACTTTGAAATGCCAACACTGCAAAGAGCAGTTCACCCACTTAAAAAAGGTAGGGTAATAATTCTAAGGTACACAATTCTAGAGCAAACTTTAGGAGCAGGTAAACAAACAACTTTATTGGCCAGGAACTGAATCCTGCCTGACTGCAAAGAGATTGCTTTTTTCATCAATTAAAGGGAAAAAAAAGCATATAATAATCTTTCTATATTGCAAGGCTGTCACAGATATATAAGTATTAATTTCTCTTCCCTTCCTTCACATTTCAAGGACATCAAGGACATCTGAATTAAAAAGTAGGGTACTGGTTATTATTACTATTTCTCAGTTTCAAGCCTACCCTTCTGTACTTTGCTCTGCAATGCTGGGTCTAGGAGGTGGTTCTGAATCAGGGGCCATTGTGCCCTCCAGAGAATATCTGGCAATGTATGGAAACATTTGGTTGCAAGGCAGTAACATGTCCACCTCAAGTGGGCAGAGGCCAAGTATGGTACTAAATATCCTACAAAGCCCAGGATAGTCACCTGGCCCAAAATGTTAATGGTGCTGAGAGTAAGCAACCATGGGCTCAGGTGTGCAAACTCAGTTACTCAGACTCTCTAGGCAGCTGGCTTCTGGCTTACATTCTGCCAATGGGAGGCCCTAGCAGGAGAGAGAGAGCATCCCTCTGGCAGCAGAGGGGCTCCAGCCCCGGCATTCCCATCACCAGCCAGCTGCATCCCACTCCGAAAACTCTAGTAACCCCATCTTTTCCCTTTTTGTAATGATGGAAACGTCTATATCTGTACTGTCCAATGCAACAGCCCCTAGCCATTAAAATACCTTATCAGCTGAGGGGGGTCTGGAAGCAGTGATGCTCCGGCAGCTATGAGCACACACAGCACCATGATCTTGGCTTCTAAACAGCATCCTCCCTGAAGAAATAGAGGATTTCAGGGATTGGGGCAGGGCGAGTACATGAGCCTGTAATATCTAGTTTTAGAATGAATGATGCAGAAAGAATGATGGATACATGCCAAAAGGATACAGAAGAAACCCTGAAGCGGTTTCCATTGGCCAAATCTAGGATAATTTGAGCACCAAAATAAATAATAAAAGTACCAGATTATATAACCCATTGAATACAGGAATCCATGTGATATAAATAAGGACAAGATAATAGGGAAAAATAATTTCCTTAGGGTAAAGGAAAAAGGGAAAAATTTTTTCCTTATGGTAGATACATTGATTTGTACTCCCAGGGGCACTTGGGTGACTCAGTCAGTTGAGCATCCAACTTTTGATTTCAGCTCAGGTCATGATCCAAGGGTCATGGGATCAAGTCCCATGTTAGGCTCTGCACTGAATGTGGAGCCTGCTTAAGATTCTTTTTCTTTCCCTCTGCTCCTCTCCCCCACACTCACATGCTCACTCTTTATCTTTCTAAAATAAAAAATAAAAAAGAACTTACTCCCAATTCTTACTTAACCAGTATTCAACCTGTGCTATCTAGTCGGGTAGCCACTAGCCACAGGTGACTTTTTAATTTTTATTTATTTTTTAAAGTTTATTTATTTTGAGAGAGAGAGGGAGAACCAGGGGGGAAGGAGCAGAGAGAGAGAGAGGGAGACAGAGGATCTGAAGCGGAGTCTGTGCTGATGGTAGAGAGCCAGATACAGGGCTCAAACTCACAAACCCATGAGAACATGACCTGAGCTGAACTTGGATTTTTTTTTTTTTTTTTTACAAACAGTTTATTGTCAAATTAGTTTCCACATAACACCCAGTGCTCATCCCCACAAGTGCCCTCCTCCATGCCCATCCCCCCCCCCCCACATCCATCAGTTCTCAGTTTTTGTCAGCATTCAAGAGTCTCTCATGGTTTGCCTCTCTCCCTTCCCCCACCATTTCCCCCCTTCTTCTCCCCCTTGGTCCTCTGTTAAGTTCCTCCTAATCCTCCTATACGTGCAAACATATGATATTTGTCCTTCTCTGCCTGACTTATTTCACTCAGCATAACACCCTCAAGGTCCATCCATGTGGCTACACATGGCCAGATTTCATTTTTTCTCATTGCCATGTAGTATTCCATGGTATAGATAAACCACATCTTCTTGTTCCATTCA